>NC_056725.1:351854705-352032933 GCF_019279795.1 Protopterus annectens | reverse complement strand
AAACCACAAAAGCAGTGTGCAAAGCAGTCACAGCCCTTAAAGCCAAATACAACACCAAACATACTTGTCATAGGTGACTCCATAGTCAGACAAACTGAAGTCCCACTCACCAGGCTGAACAAGGAGAGGGTCACAGTAAGCTGCCTATCGGGCGCTAGAATCCGCCACATAACACAAGGACTGGTCACTCCATGGCAAGTACAAATATGACACAGTCATTGTCCATGCTGGTGTGAATGACCTGAGACGCACCTCCCTGGACTACATGAAAAGAGACATAGAGGAGCTCTCTGATTATGTAGCCCAGGCAGGTATGACCCTAACCCTGAGCAGTATCCTTCCTTCACCAAGAATGATGCCACAATATAGAGACAAGATGATCAGCTTTAACAATTGGCTTAATGTCTGGTGTCATTCAAAGGGGATCCAGTGTCTGTCTGCCTGGGATGACATGCTTGACAAGCCACGCTGCTTCGCAAGGACGGCTTGCACCTGTCACCCTGGGATTCCGGATATTGGCTAAGGCTCTTGCCACCCCATAGTGCCTTTTTAGGCAAGGCTCAAATTCTAAACCTACCACCCTAGAAAACAAAATGGGAAGAAACTGAGGGTAATGCTGCTCAATGCCAGAAGTCTAAATCTCAAAATGCACGCACTCGAGGCCCTTCTCAGTATGGAGAACATTGATGTCTGTGCTGTAACTGAAACCTGGTTCAAGGCTCCTGAGAGCACCCCGGCACTATTAGGTTTTACCTGATATCATGCTCCGCCCCAAAACCCGGACCACACCACAAAAGGAGGGGGTGTATCCATATTCATAAAGGATACTCATACCTCCAGGTTGGTGGCAACGCACGAAGCTTCGGAAACCATCCAGGTGCAACTAACCATAGGCAAAACTGCTCTACACATTGTAGCATGCTACAGGCCACCCTCTCAAACTCAGGAACCCCACACAGCCTTCCTGAAGACACTGGAGGGTATAAATGTATCTCCAAACACCATCATATTGGGTGACTTCAACTACCCGAATATAGACTGGGAACATTACTCAAGCCCTAACTTTCTAGCCCAATGGTTCCTGGAGTTCATAAATTCAAATGCCATGGAACAGCTAGTCACTGTTCCCACGAGAGGAGAAAATATACTAGATCTCATTGTCACAAACATGGGGACAAAATGCTCCACACCGGAAGTATATCCCTCATTGGTGAGATCTGATCATAAACTAATCTCACTGGAAATCCACATCCCGCCCCACCCCAAGCAAAAAGACCATAGTGAAGAACTTCTCTAAAGCAAACTTCACACTACTCAAGACTGGTGTGGTATCCTTCAAGGCCCCTGAGCCAGAGGAAACCACAACCCAAGCTGCGGAAGCCCTTACAAATGCCTTCTATGAACACCTCCAGGACTGCATGGATCAGGCAATCCCAAATAAAACCAAGACTCTTTCCACAAAGGGCAAACGTCCAGTCTGGTGGACCCCAGCCATTAACAAACTTTACAATAAGAGGAGAAAGCTATTACATGATAGAACAAAATCCATAAAAGGGAAGTCACCCCTGATCATTATTAGTAAAAAAATACGAGCACTCATAAAATCAACTAAGGCCAATTTTGAGAGAAAAATTGCCATGGATTCAAAGGACAATCATAAGGCCTTTTTCAGCTATGTTAGGAACCTGGGTGGAAACTCCCAGATATGCTCAGAATTAGTCCAAAATGATACAAAAATCACTGAACCCACAGACATTGCCAACATACTGGCAGACAGGTTCAGTGCAAACTTCACCCCCCTCTCCCCCCCAAAGGAGAGATAACTATCCCAGCCGAGTGTAGCCTCCCGGACATCTCAAATGTGCAGGTGAAAGCTGCTCTCTCTAAAGCTAAAAACACAGCATCAATGGGACCGGATGGTGTCCCCGGCTGTGTGCTACACGAGCTAAATGAGGAATTAAACCCGCACATAAGGCAGCTGTTTAATCTCAGCCTTACCACAGGATACGTGCCCAAGGAGTGGCGTACGGCAACTGTGGTCCCACTCCACAAAGGACCCTGGTAATTACCGCCCCATAAGCTTAACAAGTCTAGTCTGCAAAGCTATGGAGAGGATCATAATGGAGCTCATAAACAAAGATATAGGGGACTTGCAGACATTGGACCCGACCCAGTTTGGCTTTGACAAGGGAAGATCATGCCTTTTGAACTTGGTCGACTTCTTCGAAACAGTCACCAAGGCCATTGATGAGGGAAAGGCAGTCCATACAGCCTACCTTGACCTTGCAAAGGCTTTACACAATACCCCACTCGGTATTGTAGAAAAACTTACCAGCTTAAATGTAAACCCATATGTCACAAGATGGGTTGCAAACTGGCTTAAGGACAGAACCCACAGGGTTAGAGTTGCTGGCGCTGTGTCAGACTCCAAGCCGGTCACAAGTGGTGTCCCACAGGGCTCGGTCCTTGGCTCCCTATTGTTTGGCATCTACTTCTCAGAAGTACAGGCCAACATGGGAGGACTTTGGCTGACAAAGTTTGCAGACGACTGCAAACTGGGCGCCATAGTGGAAAGTGCATCGGACACGGATATCCTTCAGAAGGGACTCACGGAAACAGATAGCTGGTGCCAGAGCCATGGCCTGAAGTTAAACGCCAAAAATGTATAGTCATACCCTTCGGGAAAAACAAGGTAACCCCAAGCTACCATATAGGTGGCAATCCACTAAGCACAGAAGAGGTTATCAGGGACCTGGGGACCCAGGTTGACAGTGGCCTTTCTTTTGACACTCACATTGCTAAAGTGGTTAGAAAGACCTTCTACATTGCCCACCTGATCATGAAGGATTCACATCCAGATCTAGTGAGGTCATTGTTCCCTGTACTCTTCACTTATCAGACCAATGATCGAGTACAATGCCCCATTCGGGATGTATCTCACCCGACATCTGCAGCAATTGGAGAGACCCCAAAAGTTCCTCACCAAAAGGATAAAGGACTCCAAAATCTGTCATATGCTGCCAGATTGAAGAAACTCCAGCTCTATTCAGTCGCATACCGCCTGCTCAGAGGTGACATGTGCCTGACATACAAGGCCATGTCCAACCCGGAATTAATGGACATGCTCCACCTCAAAAATCCAAATCCACCAAAACCACTAGAGCAAGCGACTTAAACCTTAGCACAGATATAAATAGGACGTGCTGGAGGGATAGATTTATCACTCAGAGACTCCCTATGCTGTGGAATAAAATCCCGGTCCATGTGAGGCAGAGCACCTCGCTGACTCTGTTCAAGAGAAATCTAGACCTGTGGATGGGAGATCGTAGGTTTACCCCAGGAATCATCTCTGTGTCACTGCTGGACAGAGGCACAACAAACTAATGGGCACAGTATTTTTTCATATAAGGGGTGGCATAAGCCACAATAATTTGGGCTAGGCTTATAAATGCCTTAGGGCAGATAGCCTAGTATAAATCTATGAACCTATGAACCTATTACTGACAGTGCTAGGATCCTAAACAAAAAACTCCACTCCCTGTAAGCCCTTCTCACCCTGGAAGACACTCGTGTCTGTGAAGTGAATGAGACATGGTTTGAAATAGCAGAGAGCACTCCAGCTGTACAGGGCTATAATGCCTTCTACATGTTTAGACCAACGTCTGTGCAGGGGCTGGGGTGGGATGGGGGTGTCTCAATCTACATCCAGAAGATACTCATATCAGGTCATATCCTTATATTAACTAGCTATAGAACTCCCTCTATGACAAAAAAAAAGCCACAACACCTATCAATATGAACTAGAATTACTCACCATTAAACCTAATGCCATTTTCCTTGGTGAGCTAAACTATCCAACTATAAACTAGGAAATCTACACTATCACTAGTGAACAAGCACAGAAATTTCTGGACTTTATCACTACAGATGCCATGCAACAATTACTAACTTTACCCACTAGGGGGAAAAGCATCTTGTATTTTGTCTTTTTTAATATGGGGGCATCTTGCATCATCCCCTGTGTATCTTCATCACTTGTTAGGACGGACCATAAAGCAGTCTCTTTTGAAATAAAACTGAAACCAGAGATCCCTTCCACCCAAAGTACATTTAGAAATTTCTTTACGACAAACTTCCTATTCCTAAGTGATACACTGGCAAGCTTCAAGTCCCCACCAAACCCAGTTAGCTCCACTGAATACATAGAAATGTTCATCACCACACTACCTAGCATATAAACAGCTGCACAGATGTAGCTGTATCTCACAGAAACAAGTGCAGGGCTAACCTTAGAGACAAACCCACAATGTGGAACAATAATATCAATGAGCTTTATAATAAAAGAAAAGGAATTCTGACCAAACGTAAGAAGAGTAATTCCTAGAATGTTAAAACCCTTGTCACTGAAGTAAACAAACAACTCAGGACCTTAATAAAATTCACCAGAGCCAGGTCTGATGCTAAAATCTACCCAAATCAAAGTCAATCACAAGGTATTTTTTAGTTATGTTCGTAATCTCAAAAGTTCAATGCAGCAATAACGAGTTGATTGTGAGAAATATTGCCCACAATGAGGCTGAAGATATAGCTAACCTACTGGCTGATAAATTTAGCTCCAACTTTACTCCTCTCTCCCTTCCTTCCTTCCTTCTCTCAAGATATACCTGAAGCTGGCTCACCTCCATCTATCATACAAGATCCTGACAATATCCTTGGATGCATCTTAAATAGCATGAAGCATGATTTAGTCACATCCCTAACAGCACTTCAGTCTCAGCCTCCATACATGTTTTGTACCAAGTGAATGGAGGGAAGTTACAGTCATCCCCCCACATAAAGGAGAACCTTCCACGGACCCATAAGTCTGACCAGTCTCATAAGCACATCCATGGAAAGACTTATTATGGAATTAATCAATCAGAACATAGAGAACCTCCAAACACTGCACCCGTTTCAGTTTAGATTCATCAAGGGCAGGTCATGCTTACTCAGTCTGGTGTATTTTTTTTTTTTTTGAAAAGGTCTTCAAAGTGATGGATGAAGTCACAATGATAACACCAAATACCTCAACCTGGCCAAAGCTTTTGATACAATTCCACACTCAGGCATAGTAGAAAAGCTAAATAAACTGAAATAAACCTCTATGTCATCAGCTGGATTGCCATCTGGGGCACATAGGATGCAGATAATCAAAATAGGGGACGTTACCTCCACAAAGAGACCAGTCACCAATGGAGTCCCCCAAGGTTCTGTGCTGGGACCCCTCCTATTTATCATCTAATTTTCTTAAGCAAAAGCCATACCAAGGGCTCTGGCTGACAAAGTTTGCAGATGATGGCAAGCTAGGAGCAGTAACTGAACCCCCAAATGACTTAGCCATCCTGCAGGAAGGTTTGTCTCAAATAAATAACTGGTGTCAAAATCATGATCTGAAACTAAATGCCAAAAATGCATTATTGTACTCTTGGGAAGCCATTTTCCCCAGGGAACTGCCACACTGACAATACACCCCTAAAAGTTGACCTAGTTGTTCAGGGTTTGAGAACTTATATGGACAGTGACCTAACCTTTGACTAACATGTGTCTACTGTTGTAAGAAAGTCCTTCTGTACTGAGCAGATTATGAACAAATGCATTGTATCTAGATCTAGGGATGTTGTTGGCCCTCTTTACTCAGTGCTCATTAGGACAATCATTGAATATAATGCCCCCTTTGACATGTATCTTCCCAGACATGTGTAACAACTGGAATGAACACAGAGATACCTTACTAAAATGATACAAGGTCTAAACAATATGCCCTAAGTGGTCCGACTCAAAGCCCTGTTACTATACTCTGTATCCTACAGACTGCTAAGATGTGACCTGTGTCTTGACGGGTCCACCTGACAACGTCGACAGCTCAGAACGCCGACACTGAGAACACCGACGCCAGAAGATCGACAACTGAGAAGACCGACGGATGAAAACACCGACGCTGAGAACACCGACATGGGAAAAGGCTGTGTAAGTATGCGGTAGTGACGGACGTTAGGGTGCGAGTAAGGTAAGTGTGCGATATTGACGGTCTGCAGGGATAGGGGTGGGTTAAGTGAGTTAGGGTTAGGGCGCGGGTTAGGTAAGTGTGCGGTAGTGATAGTCTTTGGGTTAGGGGCGGGTTAAGTGAGTTAGGGTTAGGGCGCGGGTTAGGTAAGTGTGCGGTAGTGATAGTCTTTGGGTTAGGGCGGGTTAAGTGAGTTAGGGTTAGGGCGCGGGTTAGGTAAGTGTGCGGTAGTGATAGTCTTTGGGTTAGGGGCGGGTTAAGTGAGTTAGGGCGCGGGTTAGGTAAGTGTGCGATAGTGACGGACCTTAGGGTTAGGGTTTGGGTTAAGGTTGTAGATAGTTGTGTATGTGAGGTTTAGTGTGGGTTTGTAAGGATTTTGGTGTGCTTGTGTTGTGTGTGTGCTTTTTGGACAGGGGATTTGTTTTGTTTGTTGATTGTCATTATTATGGTGTGTTGGGCATGTGAGGTTTCGTGTTTGTGAACTGTCGGTTATGTGGTGTCAGTGATTTCGTTGTCGGTGTTGTGATGTGTCGGTGTTGTCAGGTAGACCCGTCTTGACATACAAGTCATCTTCCAACCTAGTACTGATGGATTTACTGCACATCAGCACATCAAAAGACATCAGAAATACTCGGCCTAGGGATCTAAGCCTCTTCTGCAATATCAACAGAATGGTTTGGAGGGACAGGTATATCTCACTGAGGATACTGCTGCTGTGGAACAGATTCCCCATCCACAAAAATGAAGTTCATTTCTGTCCACTTTCAAGTCCAACTTAAATCTATGGATGGGAAACTGAAAATTTTCCCCAGGACTGCCCCATGTGCTACTAATAGGCAGATGCAGCTCCTAAATGCTCATACATGGGTCCCCTCACATTATCTATGGTATGATCCCATTTATTCTCATTAGGAGAGATATATAATTATTAACCATCTGATGGGTAAGGTGAATCTATAACCAAATGGGATAGGTTAATTCATGTACAAAAAGGAAAACTGGCTAGGCTTAAAATGGTCTACAAGGGCAGCTAGCCTAGTACGTACCTGTGAACCTAAGTGATTGATTTTAACAACTGTCTTAGCTTCTGGTGTCATTTCAAGGGAGAGCAATATATATCCACTTGGGAGGATATGGCAGACAATCTTAATTGCTTTGAAGTGATGGCCTGTACCTGTCTCTCCCTGCCCAAGTTTTTCTTATATTGGCAAAAATCTTATCCACTCCCATAGTGCCTTGTTTAGGCAAAATCACTATACAAAAGCTTCCAAAATAGCAAAACTATATTTGGAAAATATTAAGATATTACTGCTCAATGCTCAGAGCATAAACAAAAACAGCACTCATTCCTTTGAATACAATGATATATGCACCATCACAGAGACATGGTTCGGGAATACTGAGAGCAACCTAGCACTGCAAGGTTTCCTTTACTAATCCAGCTTACCACAAAACAAAAAATCATATTGTAGCTAACTATATAATCCCCCCTCTATGACCCCTTTGACAACTCCTACCTATCTAATATGGAAGCCCTAAGCATTCAGACAAACACCATTCTCTTAAGGGACTTCAGCTACTGCATCATTAACTGGGAAAATTTATACATCAACATTCAAACTATGCCTATAGATTTGAGGGTTTCATAAATAAAAACGTAATGGACCAACTAGTCTGTACCCCAATGAGGGGAAGGCAACAACATTTTGGATTTGGTTCTTACCAATATGAAACAGCTCTGCTCTCCAATTGTAACTCCCTCCCTTGTCCAATCAGACCATAAATCAGTCATATTCACCATAAGACTGAAGTTGGAAGCATTCCCCAATAACTTGTTATTAAGAGATTAGGCCAAGGCAAATCTATTAAAGCTGAGTGATAACCTGAGAAAATTCAGCTTTCCCTTTCACCTTCAGGACCCAACTACAAATGCAGTATCCTTCATTAACAATTTCTATGCACATGTAAAAACTGCATAGAAGCATCTGTCCCCCTCTAAAATAAATAGAACACCAAGTTTAGGAATAAACCATTATGGTGGAAATGGTGGAACCTAATATAAACAGTCTCTACAACAAAAGAATAAAAGCTCATTATATGTAAAAACAAATCTGGGGTTGCAAATGCCAAAAATGCATTTGGTGATATTAACAAAGAACGTTTGATGGGCGGCCACGGTGGTGCAGTGGTTAGCATTGTTGCCTCACAGCAAGAGGTTCTCCGGTTCAATTCTCAGCTGGGGTGCCTTCTGTGCGGAGTCTGCATGTCCTCCCTGTGGTCGCATGGGTTTCCTCCCGGTACTCCTGTTTCCTCCCACATCCCAAAGACATGCTGTAGGTGGATTGGACACTCCAAATTGGCCCTAGGTCTGAGTGTGTGCATGTGTTTGCTTTCTGTAGAAGGTTGGGCACCAGACTGGCAACTCAACACTGTAAAACTCCACTGCCAATCATGACTGGACAGGTGATCCGCTGTGGAGACCCCTAACCGGGAAAAGCTAAAACAAGAACAAAGAACTTCTGACCCTGATTAAATAAGTCAAATCTTGATACCAAGTAGAGAATACAATCACAAAGCCTTTTTAACTATGATAGAAACATCAGAAATAATATTCAAAACTGCACCGAGCTACTAAATGATATCACATACTGTAAGCCCATACCTCTCAACTGTACAGATTTTTGCAGAATGTCCAGATTTTTGCCTCATATTTTTGGTCTGTTTTTCATAAAATTGTGGTTTTCTGGCAAATTAGTGGCACATCATTACAGATTGAAGTTAGAAAATAATGGCAGACATTTGAGTTTCAGATTTCATTCCCTTCAGAAAATGTATACTAAAGCAAAACCTGTTGTTCTGTCAACTTTCTAAGTTTGTAAGACCGATACTTAAAAAAGTGTCCCTATTTTTAGGCCTTTGTCCCACTTTATTTATAGCTTTGTCCAGATTTCTTGCTGTAACAGGTTGAGAGGTAACAGTAAGCCCCAAGATGTAGTCGATCTAATAGCAAATAAATTTAGTTCTATGTTCACACCTCCTCTTCCTACTCTTGCCTAGACCTCTTATAAGCATTCACACACACCCTCAAATCTGTCAACCAGTATCCAAAGTCAAGAACATTGTTTCTACGGGACTGGGTAACATACAATGATGCTAACTGGTCAGCCCAAAACACAAGTTGTCAACCCCCTTCAGATGCTTTTCAATATCAGCTTCCAGACAGGATTTGTATCAAACAAATGGGGGACTGCAAAAGTCATCCCCTTTCTGAAAGATGGGGCATCAACCATTTTGGGAAATTATAGAACTATAAGCCTGACCAGCCTCATGTATATGGAAAGCATCATTATAGAATTAATATCAAAGACATAGGCAACCTAAAAACTATTGATCCAAGCCAGTTCAGTTTTGTCAAAGACAGCTCCTGCCTTCTCAATGTGGTTGACTTCCTCAAGATAAGGGAAAATTTGCTCACACAACATATCTGGACCTTGCAAAGGCATTCAACTCCATCCTCCATTCAGGCATAGTTAATAAATTCATCCAGCTAAATATAAATCCCTATGCAACTCACTGGATAGCGAGCTGGTTCACAAATGGAACCCATGAAATTAGGGTAGGTGGATCTACTTCCAACAAAAGATCTGTGGCTAGTGGAGTACCTACGGCTCAGTTCTTGGGTCACTCCTTTTTGCCACCTACCTCTCAGAGGTTGAAGCAAATGTTGACTACTTATGGCTGACAAAGTTTACTGTTGACTATAAACTCAGTGCCATAATAAACTCTCCAGAAGACACCAAGATCCTTTAAGAAAGCCTGCCAAAAATAGCTGGTGTCAAAACTATGAACAAAAACTAAATGCCAAAAACTGCATAATTGTATCTTTCAAGCAAGAAAGATGTCCCCTGCAATTATTGCATGAACAGCACCACCATTCCCCTAACAATTAAAGTGAGGGAGCTGGGGACATATGTAGACAAAGAATTGTAATTTGACCACCACATGTCAACTATGGTTAAGAAGTTTTCTTTACAGCTCAACTTATTAGTAAGGATAAGGAATCCAAATCTAAGGAGGTGCTCATTCCACTGTACCCTGCATGAGGCCAGTCATTGGATACTGTACCCTGCATGAGGCCAGTCATTGGATACTGTACCCTGCATGAGGCCAGTCATTGGATATAACATCGTATTCAGTATGCACCTGTCCAAGCACCTGACTCAACTCAAATGACAACATGTTTTTACACAGAAAATCAAGGGACAAAAATCACAAACGTTCCTCTGACCACCTCAAATCCCTGTTGCCCCTTCTCAGTGTTCTACAGGTTGATCAGGAGGAAATCTCTATCTCACATACAAATCCTCCTCTGACCCCATCCTTTCAGACCTTCTACACATCTGTAAGTCTAACGGTGGCAGAAACATCCACTCTAGAGACTTCAGTCTCTATAGCAACTTAAATAGAACATGCTGAAGGGATAAACATGTCTCTCACAGAATACAACTTCTCTGGAACGGCCTTACTCTCTATGTGACGTTAAGTATGTCTCTTATTTATTCAAGCATAACCTGGATGTGTAGATGTGGAACTGTAAGTTCACCCCTGGTTTGGTACCCTTGTAATTTTTGACAAGGCAAATATGTAAATACCTCCCCCAGGGTATTTGTTTATGCGTATTCATAACTTTAGTATATAAATGATTTTCTCACAGTTCTAAAGAATTATCTCACATGGGGTTACACAAGTCGTCCACAAAATACAGGGACCTTGGTACTAAAATACTGTGGCTATAAAGTCAGTGGAAATGCATGGCCAGGCTACTAAGGATCTAGTGATCAATAGCTGAGTAAGCACCTATGAATCAAACAATCTCCTTTTTTTTTAAAATGCTAAATTCACTGGAGAAAAGCAGATTAAATAAGCCAATCTATAGCCCTAATTAGCTGCAACACTTATCCATCACTAGACCACCACAAAATGAAAAAAAACTAGAACTCCCCATGTCTTAATAAAGATGAGGGAGAGCTTCAAATTACAATTAAAAGTACTCCACCACCTCTGAATCCTTTAAAAGGGCAGGATTAAGGCAGAAAATAAAAATACATTGCCAAACAAGCTCCCTTTTTAAAGCATAAAGTGTGCTTGAAAAGGTTGGCCTAAATAAGCAAATCTACAGCCTTGATTGGTTACAATACATTATCTGTCACTGAACCACCAAGAACTTAAAAGACTGGAATTCCCTATGTTTTAATAAACATGAGGCAGAACTCCAAAAGGACGTATACAGATCTTCATTTGAGTTTAAGTCATGCATATTAGAGTTTTTATTCAAATGGTATTTAAATCCTTATTGTTAAACTATTGAATAGGCATGTATATGCATAGAAAATATGCTTGCTAAAGTAGTTGACATATAATATGCAGAGTTTGAGGGCTGTTCCAGTATTCCAGCATGCTAATACGCTAAACTAAATTGTATCTTAACCATACTTTACTGTAGAAAACATAGAATAATTGTGGTTCTGAAGTATCTCAAAGTACTTTAGCAAAGAATGTCAACTCTTCTGTACTTTAACACACTTTTGCACACATGGTATGTACTCTCCAAATGATTTCATAGTACATAATTGTCTTGTTTCCAGCAAGTCCTATTTTTTTTGTTTGCATGTTTGCTTAATGTCACAAAATACTTTTCTTCACAGTTCAGTTAAGTCATTAAAGTCAAAATTAAAATAGCTCCTAACCAACTCACTGCTTGTAAATGAAATTCCTGACACAATGAACACAGTAAGGCAGAGTGGAGTCTGCTAAGTTCCTACATTTTTTTACGTTTTTTTTTTGTTTGTTTGTTTTTTACTAAACTTCTAAAATAAGCCTTGATAAAACAGGACAGTAAAACTGTATACATTCTGATTTCAATATTTCTATACCTGAGGATGAACTTACATGCAGCAAAGCCTCTTGTTATAATCACAGCTGTATCAGTTTACTCTTAATTCAGTGAATAATCTCTAAAACACAGCAATTGAATGATGTCTGGCACAGCTGCCAGTGGTTACAGCGTACTACTTTATAGTTTGCTCAAGAATATGTAATAAAGTGTGTTGTTATTTCTGTAAAATTATTTTACAACTAAATAGATTGTTGCATCACGGTAAAACTGTATGACCTTTGTTTTTTTAACTTCTATGCTTTCCCTTAATTAAGTTATTATTATTCCCAAGCAAAACCCCTTATTACTGTTGCTATAGAAATATAAGCAAAGGGCTTACTTAATTCAGTGTCCCACTTCTTAAGAACAGAAAACTTAATAGCAAAGTACACAATGTTTGCATTAGAATTTTAGCCCACTTCTTAAAAAATGGGTGCAACTTACAGTACCTCCTAACTCTGCAGTAGCATACCTTGCCCAAATCCCCCACCCACCAATACCCAATCAATGACATGTAAGAGTACTTAATGAATATCCATGAGGCTCTCAACAGGAATATTAATTAAGTAATCATTATGGAAAAACTGAAAGCAAACATGTTAATGCAAAGTAAAAAAATAATATACATTTAATATATACAAGATAGTTATCTTTCTCCTAATGAGGGTGGCACAATGGGACAGCAGATAACACTGTCGCCTCACAACAAGAGGTTTTCTGATTTGATTTTCATCTGGGGGTGCCTTCTGTGTAGAGTCTGCATGTCCACCCTGCAGTTGCGTGGGTTTCCTCTGAGTCCTCTGGTTTACTTCCACATTCCAAAGACATGCAGTAGGTGGATTGGACACTCTAAATTGGCCATAGGTGTGAGTGTGTGTGTGTGTGTGTGTGGAAGAACTACGGCTGCATGGCTAGCCACACGGCAGTGTAAACCATGGCTCTAGACTATTGTCACTGTTGAAGTGATACCCTGACCCCATGTGAAAAAATGGGAAAAAGGGGTTGTGGGTGGATGCATGTATTTCTCCTTCACTAATGAAGTCATGCCCTTAAGTGCCGATCTCCCCTCATTAGCAAAATTATTAATGGTGCTATCTAGGCAATTAAATAACGAGGGCAAGGTATTCAGAAACAGTGCACCTGTAAAATGAAATTGAAATGTGTACATATTAATATATTACAATTGGGAGAAAGGGAAACGAGGAAAGCTGAATTAATATCAGCCTGAACAGCTACAGTACAAGGCAAAGCAGTTTACATGCAAAACATTGTGAATTTAAACAGTGCAAATCAGTTAAATTCTAAATATCAATAAACTGATCCTGTTTATTTTTATAGCACTGTATTAAAGCTGAAAGGAAGCATAGGACATTGTTAAAAGCATTGTTTTCTAATACATTGTTTACAATGCTTCATTTGAATATTGTATTATGCCTTTTGGGTGTCAATCATGCTGACCACGCCCACAACTGCCCAGTCACGTCTGGGCAGGGGGGGGGAATACAATAAGCAATTTACTTCAAAAAACTCAGCTATATTTCATTACAATCACAGGTAACCTGAAATAAATTGCTAATCAAATCAACACACACTCACGTTTTCTCTTAATTAACAAAATTATTTAAAAGATCTTGAAAATTGTTCTCTCTCTTACGCTCCCTCATTGACTTAAATATCCACTGATTCATTATGTAATGTGAACTTGAATTATATAACTCCCCCCCATTAATATTCAAAAACGTGCACGCTGATTGGTCAGCATGCACGTTGTAAATCAAAGTTATAGTAATGGAAAAAGGTCCGGTCACCCGGACTTTTTCCATTACTATAACTCTTTTTTCACACTGTTTCGCTATGTTAAACGAGTTTAACATAGCGAGACAGCTTTAAAAACAGCAACGGAGATTCTCCGTTGCTGTTTTTAAAGCTGTCTCACTATGTTAAACCCATTTAACATAGCGAAAACAGTTTGTAAAAAGCAACGGAGATCTTGCTTTCTCCGTTGCTTTTTTCAAAACTGTCTCGCTATGTTAAATGGGTTTAACATACCGAGACAGCTTTAAAAAAAGCAATGGAGATTCTCCGTTGCTTTTTTTAATGCTGTCTCGCTATGTTAAACCCATTTAACATAGCAAAAACAGTTTGTAAAAAGCAACGGAGATCTTGCTTTCTCAGTTGCTTTTGCCCACAGTTCTGATGTACTGCGTAGGCATATTCATGCGCAGTACATCAGAACTGCCACAGAATACCAGACATCTGTGGAAAGGCAGCAAAGAGGCATTATACAATGCCATTATTTAAGAAAAGTAATTATTATTTTTCTTAAATAATGTAATTGTATAATAGCAATAACCCACTTATGGGTGTGGGTAATGCTGGATTTTACCCACGGTTGGCTTTGTTTGGCCACTCGGGCTTCGCTCTCGTGACCAAACCACGCCAACCGTGGGTAAATCCAGCATAACCCACACCCAGGTGTGGGTTATTGCTATAATAATAGTTATATATGCCAATAAATAGTAGTTTGCTGCAAGTTGTTTGAAATATTTACTATGATATCAGAATCTCTATTAAAACTCACAGGGCTGTTTTTCCAAACTATATTTCTCTGCTTAACCTAACATTCAGGGAATCTCCATCTGGAAGTTCCTTGTGAAATCAGTCCACCTGATTAAAGTCCTCATTTCCATGTTTTCTCCATAAAGGAACATCCAGCACATCAGGGAATTTGCAACATTTATTGACTGTTATTTCTGGCATACTTGAACCCTTGCTCAAAACTAACAAAGCTTTTTGTGATTTCTTTGCCTTCTTTGCCTTTCAGAAACACTGCCAGCCTGGGAACGTGCCATGTCGATGAAGTAGTTTCAATGAACACAAAAAAGAATGAGTGCTATTACAGGAACTACTTTTGCTGAATTGTTTGTCTTTTTTCTCTACTGTTGTACAACTTTTTAGTTTTTATATACAAGTCTAGAGGGTGACCCCCCACATGTAAGGCTGCAAAAAAAAAATTATGTTTGCCAAAGTAGTTTCAGTGAATGGTTTTTAATCTGTTTGTGTTTGTCAACACTACCTTTGGCCTCTTGACATGAATCTGTTAGCCCATAGTACCGAAGGTGCCCTTCTACTCTGTTTATAACTAAATAATACTCATGATGTTTGCATTATACTAAAAAAACAGTCACAATCATACCTGATTTTCACAGAATGTCCATATTTTTTGCCTCATATTTTAGTCTGTTCCTCATAAAACTTGTGGCTTTCTGGCAAGTCAGTGAGAATTGAAGTCACTAAATAATGATATTTATTTGTTTTGGACTTCATATCCTTCAAAAATGCATGCTAACACAAATTATTCTAGCAACTTTCTAGTTTTATAAGAGCAATATTTAAAATCTGTCCTTATTTTTGGACCTTTGTCTCTGTATTATTTTAGACTTCATCCAGATTTTTTGAACTAAGAGGTTGGGAGATATCCCAGTAAAGTCTGAGTGAGCCAATGGCTCATTTTCAGCAGAGGCCCAGGAAGAAAAGATCCACAACAGATTCATAAACATGTAAACAGTAGTTGATGAGTAGCTATAAACAAGAGGAGAAAAGCCCTACAACAGACTAAATATTTTACAATGAGATGGGGAGAACGGCTCAACAAAACACACATAAACTCATTTTACAATACCTGATAAGTAACAAACGTGCTAGAACAATAGGGTTTGGGTTGGTATACATTTTCTAAAGGATATGAAGTCTGAAACTGAAATGTATAACATTATTTAATGACTTCTATTACTGGTGATTTGACAGAAAATCATAAATTTTATGAGGAACAGACCACAAATATGTGGCAAAAATATGGACATTTGAGAGGTATGTTTCCTGGTTACCAAAGGACAGACAAACAAACAAATAAATACATTTACGAACAAATAAAAAATATCCCAGCTTTCTTTCTCCCAGTGTGTATTTATTGTACTTCCTGTCTGGCTGTATTTCCTATTTATTGTTTAATTTCATTTTATCTCTATATGCTTATGTAATCATCATACTTGTATTTTTTTTTTTTTTTTTTTTTTGTTAATGGAGTTTTTCTTCCTGGGCCTCGACTGAAGAAGATCATGCCCTATCCGAACTTCTTAGTCAGAGAAATAAAATACATAAACAAGTAAACAAAAAACAATTAATGTAGGAAGTAGGAAGCACTTGAACAGTATGTGTTAACTAGCATAGAGTATAAATCAAACAGACCCTCTGCATTACATTTCAATCTGCAGTTCAAAGCTACATTGATTTTTGATTCTAACTGCTTTAATAAGAGACTCTAGTGTGAAACCTAGATATTTTTCTTCACTGTCATTGAGAATAGTGTTTCCCTTCAGGTCAGAACTGTCTAAGGGAGGAATAGTTGGTATTTTTCTTTGCTGTGTAGAAGAACATTACACTGGTTTTCTTAGGGTTAATAAGTAGTTTGTTGGTGGTGGGCCTGTGACATAGAGGAGTAAAACTGCCTTGCAATTTGTTTTGTAGATCAATATAATTTCTAGTGTATTGTATTAGCAGAATGTTATCTGCATACATCACCTGTCTAAACTTTAGAAGTTGAAAAGTAAGATCATTTACAAAGAGTGAGAACAGAAGGGTGCCTAGTACTGATCCTTGAGGTATCCCTGTGTAAAAGGTGCCAGTACAGAAGGTGGAGTTACTGTAGTATGCTTGGAAGGTGTGGTCACTGAGGTAGCTTTTCAACAATTGTCTGCTCATCAAAGTTTGAGAAGCAATTCATTGTTAACAATTTCAAAGTCTCTTGTCATGTCAGCAAAGAGGTTGGTGGTAACTAAGTTTTCTTTCAAGTTGTAGTAGTTGTTATCTGTTGCCATTGCAAAGCCATTATGGAAGCCATGCTGTGCATTGCAGAGCAGACTTTAACTGTTAATGTGCTTTAGTAGTTGTTTATTGAGAATATTTTCAAATATATTTGTGATCAGACAGATTATAAGTAGGTCTATTGGGTAAAGGGAGTACTTGATAGTTGAAAAGATGGGCTGAATTCAGTGAGAGGTTGAAGATAAGACAAATAAGAAGAGGTAAGAGGTTCAGCTATGTTTCTGGCAGCCTGGTTAGGATTAGGAGTTTGAGATGTAGCTGTACTGCACTTAGCGCTCGAGTCATTAAGGCCGAGAAGCAGGGACTTGGTCTGTTTAACTGATATTTTAGAGAAACGAAAGGTTACTGCATATGAGAATACTGAATTTAACTGAGGGTATGAAGTATTGTCAGGTTGTAATATATTGGGAATGTTTGCTGGGAAGCTGCTTGTTATATCATTGATATTACTTAGGCTAGCATTCCCGGAAGTGGACTGGTTAATGTTTCTTTCATTATTCTTACAAGTATGTGACTTGCTTTATCATCTGCTGTATTTCCTTCTAGAGTAGTCTAGGATTTAACCAGCTAGCTTCCTTCCTTAGGAAAGTGCTTTTGCAGTGTTTTAGCTACTCTGATTGCCTTTCAGAGTTCAGGGAAGGACTGAGGTAGTTGGATGTACTGGGGATCACTTTTCCAGGTTTTCAGTGAACTACCTTGGCCTCTGATTTTGTTTTTAATTTCTGTACTGAGCCATGGGCATGTCTGGGACTAAGACTTCTTTTTTTATGGGTAAAGTGTATCTTGAATAGTAGAAAACTTAGCACTGAAGTAAAGCAAAGCATTACAAGGGTTTGATATAAAGAGGGGATCAGTCTACAGAATTTAGAAGCATATCAAGTGTTGGCAGTTTATCCTTAGGGAAGGATCTTCCTGTGATTATCCGTTGCGGGGTTTTAGGGATTCTGAATGACCAGGTTGATTTAATTGGACAATGCTCGCTAGTGGTGTTAGTGACAACTTCAGTAAGAAGACACATTTGTGGCAAGTTGATTAATATTAGGTCAAGTGTGGAGTTGTTCCCTGCTGTTGTATTAGTTCTGGTGTGTGATTGCAAAATTTGTACCAGACTGAAAGTAGCATCCTTTTAAAATGTATCGGTTCCTTCCCACATTGACATTAAAGTTTCCATAATAGGTTCCTATGTCTTGACTACACTAATGACCACAAGGGCCTTTTTAAGTCTAGCCATGTATCCTGAATATCTGACACACTTGATAAGTGTAAGCATGGGCCTCGGAGATGAACCATTTACAGGTTACCTGTTTGCATTAGAGACATAGGTGCCAAACCAGGGATGAATTTCCGGTTTCCCATCCAATTGTCCAAATTGCACTTGAATTGGGTTAGGGAGGATCTCTGCTTCACATGGATGAGGAGCCTGTTCCATAGATGGGGTAGTCTCTGGGGTACATACCTATCTCTCCAGCAGATCCTATTTATATCACAGGCAAGGTTTAAGTCTTTAGACACTGTTTGTTTTGTGGATATGCAGGAGGTCCATCAGAGTAGGGTCTGACAATGCCCTGTATGCCAGGCATAGATCTCCCCTCAAAAGCCTGTAGGAGACAGAATACAGGGATAGGGCCTTCAGATGGTCAGCATAGGACATAGGTTCATAGGTTGGTACTAGGCTATTGGCCCTAGGGCCTATACAAGCCTAGCCATAACAATTCCCTGGCTATTTCTTCCCACACTATTTACTTCCCTGGACCCCTATCTAGCAAGGCGGCTGATGTGATCACCGGGGTGAATTTCCTTTCTCCCATCCAATTGTCAAGGTTCCTTTTGAAGAGGGCCAAAGAGGCACGCTGCTTGACATGTATGGGCAGCCTATTCCAGAGTCTGGGGAGTCTTTGGGTCAGGAACCTATCCATCCAGCATGTTTTGTTTATTGTGATGACAAGGTTTAGATCTCTGGAGCGTGTGGCTCTGAGGGATTGGGATTTCTTTAAATGTAGCATGTCCAACAGCTCTGGGTTTGACATGGCCTTGTATGTTAAGCAGAGATCGCCTCTGAGTAGACGATATGTGGCAGAGTATAGCTGGAGTTTTTTAAGGCGGACAGTGTAGGGCATCTGCTTTAGGCCTGTGAGTCTTTTAGTGAGGTATTTCTACGGCCTTTCCAGTTGTTGCAGATGTCTTGGGAGATACATACTAAATGGGGCATTGTATTCTATAATGGGTCTAATGAGGGATGAGTACAGTGAGACAATGACCTCCATTTTTCTGAATGAAAAGCCCTTAGTGATGAGGTGTGCCACATAGAAGGATTTCCTGACTGTTGTGGCGATGTGGTTATCGAAGGTGAGACCATTGTCCACCTGTGTCCCTAAGTCTCTTATCACACTTTCGGTGTTTAGTGTACTGCCACCTATATGGTAATTCATGGGTACATGTTTTTTCCCAAAGGGGATAACTATAAATTTCTTGGCATTGAGCTTGAGCCCATGGCTCTGGCGCCAAGCATCTGTTTCTGTAAGGCCCTTTTGTAGAGTATCCACATCATTTGGGGATTCATTAATACCTCCCAGTTTGCAGTCATCTGCGAACTTTGTTAGCCAGAGTCCCTTAGTGTTGGCCTGTACCTCAGAGAAGTAGATGCCAAACAAGAGTGGTCCCAGGACTGAACCCTGACGTACTCCACTTGTCACTTGTCTGGAGCTGGATTTGGAGTCAGCTACTTTTACAGTGTGGGTTCTGTCAGTAAGCCAGTTGGCAACCCATCAAGTGACGTAGGGATTAATGCCCAGCTTAGTAAGCCTATCTATGATTCCAGAGTGGGGGATGGTGTCAAAGGCCTTGCCGAGGTCCATATAGGCTGTGTGGACCGCCTTACCCTCATCCACGGCTCTAGAGACTGATTCAAAGAAGTCAATCAGGTTCAGGAGACAAGATCAGCCCTTCATTAACCCAAACTTGGTGGGGTCCAGTGTTTGAAGGTTGCCAATGTCTTTGTTTATAAGTTCCATGATAATACGTTCCATGGGCTTGCAGATCAGGCTTGTCAGACTGATGGGGCAGTAGTTCCCAGGATCCAAGGTGGATCCCCCCTTGTGGAGTGGGATAACTGTAGCTGTGTGCCACACAGTGTATTATTACTCCCTGTATTCTTTTAGTGAGGAACTTCTGTGGATGTTCCAGTTGTTGGATATGCCTGGTTAGGTACATACCAAAGGGGGCATAGTACTCAGTGATAGGTCTGATGAATGCTGAATACAGTGGAACAATAACTTCCTTGGACTTAGATGCCATACCTTTGTTTATAAGTTGCACAACACAATGATTTCCCCACTAATGTAGACACATGATGATCAAAGGCTAGATTACTATGTATGTCCCTAAGTCCCTGACTACTGGGTCAACTCTAAGGGTTGTGTTCTCAATATGATAGTTACCAGGAATGGATGACTTCTCAAAGGATACCATTATGCATTTCTTGGCATTTAGTTTTAGTCCATAGCTCTGACACCAGTTATTTGTCTGTCAGCCCATCCTGGAGAACATTTGTGTCAGTATGAGATTCAATGACAGCTCCTAATTTGCAGTCATCTGCAAATTTAGTCAGCCAGAGACCACTGACATTGGCCTTGACTTATGAGAAGTAAATGCCAAAAAGGAGCAGTCCAAGGACTGATCCCTGAGGGACTCCACTTGCGACTGGCCTCTTTGTAGAGGTGAACTCCCCAATTCTAACTTCCTGGGTCCTGTCTGTGAGCCAGTTGGCTATCCATCAGGTGAGATACGGGTTTGTGCCTAACCTCCTGAGTTTGTCAACAATGCCCGAGTGGGGTATTGTGTCAAATGCCTTGGCCAGGTCAAGGTAGGCAGTGTGATAGATTTTGCCCTCATCCATTGCTTTGGTGACCTTCTCAAAGAAGTCCACCATGTTGAGTAGGCATGATCTACCCTTGACAAAACAAAACTGGGTTGGGTCTAGTGTCTGGAGGTTTACTATATCTCTACTGATCATCTCCATGATAATTTTTTCCATGGCTTTACATATAAGACTAGTGAGACTTATGGGTCTGTAGTTTCCACGATCTGTAGATGGCCCACTTTTGTATAGAGGGATGACTGTTGCCTTTCTCCATTCATGAGGCACAAAGCCTGTTTGGAGGATACAGTTAAATAGTAATTCCAGAGGCCCTGATAGATCATGTTTCATGCTATTTACAAGGCATCTTGGGATATTGTCTAGGCCCATTGATGCAGTGTTCTTGGTCATGGAGAGAGCATTAAGGACCTGTTCATTAGTGATAGTAGGGGAGTTATATTTGATAATATTTCGTGAGGGAAGGTTGAGGGAGAGAGAGAAGTAAAGTTGGAGCTGAATTTATCAGCCAGGAGGTTTGCTATATCTTCTGACTCAGTATAGGTGGCTTCATTTACAATGGGCTGTGCACAAAAGTGTTTATTGCTTTTGAAATTGTGAACATAGCTAAAGAATGCTTTGTGGTTGTCCTTGGCCTGGGAGGCCAAACTTACCTCAAATTTGGCTTTGGCAGACTTTATTTGTCCTCTGAGTTGTTTGTTTAGTTTGAAGAGAATGTTTTTATCCTGCTGGGTGCTGCACCTCCTAATTTTTGCCATGATTTTCTTCCTCCTGTTATACAGCTGATTGATTTTGTGATTCCACAAAGGTGGCTTGTTTTTCTGAGTTAGTTCTGTACTTCTTCCTAGTGAATACAACTGCCTCTATGCAGCTATTAACATGCCTGTATTTGGTTTCAGTTAACAGTTCTGCATATGCAAAGAGTTCTCAGGGTTCATAGGGGCTTGACATTTGGCCAGGTTCTCACTTAATAGCAGGAAGTTAGCCTCAGAATAGTTCCTGAATATTCTCGGTTTAACTGGGGATCCAGGTTTTATTTTTACTTCAAAGGAGTCCATTTTGTGGTTTGACCTTACCAGGGAAGGTATTACAGTAGGGAGTGTGCACCACTCTCCCATATTAGTGAGGACAAGATCCAGTATGGTTGCACCCCTGGTTGGTGTATTGATTGTGTTTACAAAATCCAGGAATCTCTGTACATGTACATTTGATGTCGTATAGGATTCCCAGTTAATACTGGAGTAATTAAAGTCACCCATGAATATGGTATTGGGTTAGATGGTTAGTGTTTCTAATAAGTTGAGATACATGGTATGGGTTTCCTGGGTCATAGAGGGGGACCTGTAGCTTGCAAGGAAGTGGCATTTAGTTTTAGCTATGGTCATTTGAACACGGGGCAGCTCAAGTGCATTGTCCTGTTTGACCAGCCTTGAAGTATATTTATTTTTGATGTAAGTAGAGACACCTCCACCTTTACTCCCTGCCTGTGAAGTAGTAATGTGTGGAAGACATTATAACCTTGCACTGCTGGTGTGCTGTCCGCAGCTTTAAACCACATTTCAGAGACCTCACAGACATCAGCATTATCTAGGGTAAAGACAGCTTCCAGGCAGTGGAGTTTTTTGTTTAGGCTCCTAACATTGAGCAGTAATACCTTTAGATTTTCTTGTTTTCGATTTGCTATGTTGGAAGTACTTTCAGTTTGGCATTGCCTAAAAAAATCATTATGGGGAAGACAATGTTTTAGCTAATATTCAAAAGCCTAGAGGGGAGAGGTGTAGACTATACCTGACAAAGCAGCGTGGTCTGTTGACCATCTCCTTCCATGCTGACAAATATTGCAACCCCTTAGAATGACACCAGAAACTATTAAATTCAGTCATATTTTGTTTAGTAAGAGTGAAAGGGAAGGTCTACAAGAGGGTAGTGAGACCAGCTATGTTATATAGGTTGGAGACAGTGATATTGACAAAAAGGCAGGAGTTAGAGCTGGATGTGGCAGAGTTAAAGATGTTAAGATTTGCACTGGGTGTGACAAGGGTGGACAGGATTAGAAATAAATATATTAGATGGTCAGCCCAGGTTGGAAGGTTTGGAGACAAAGCCAGAGAGGCAAGATTACGTTGGTTTGGACATGTGCTGAGGAGGGATGCTGTGTATATTGGGAAAAAGATGCTAAGGATGAAGCTACCAGGTAACAGGAAAAGAGGAAGGCCTAAGATAAGGTATATGGATTTGGTGAGAGAGGACATGCAGGTGGTTGGTGTGACAGAGCAAGATGCAGAGGACAGGAAGAAATGGAAACAGATGATCCGTTGTGGCAACCCCTAGCGGGAACAGCCGAAAGAAGATGATGATGAGTCAGATTTTGTTCATATTGTGGCATTATCCTTGGAGACGGTAAAATGATGCTCAATGCTAGGCTCATACCAGCCTGAGACACATATTCTGAGAGCTCTGTGATGGTCTCTCTTCATATAATCTAGGGAGGTATGGCTCAGGTCATTTACTCCCACATGGACTATGACTGAGTATTCATAATAGATAAATGATAACATTTTTGTGTATGCCATTAGGCAATATGTTTTAGATTGTCTCATGTAGGATGACAACTGTGGAAGGTGGTGGTATATAAACTGCAGCAATCCAGAGGTGAGTGTAAAATACTAAGTAAAACCGGTGAGCACCCAATTAGGACACCTATTGTTTTTACTTGTTGATACAGTGTAGTCAGCTATGGTAATGGAAGTGCTATTTTTTATTAGAAGGGCGGCACCTCTCCCATATTTAGTTCATTGTCTAATGTTGTTAAAGTTGTAGTAGTTATCTATTATGAATACTGAGGTACAGACATTATATTTTAACCATGTCTCAGCGATATCAAGTATATGAGGGTTTTCAGAGAGGAGCCATGTCTCAAGTATAGCCCATTTGTTGTTTGGGCTACATGCATTTAGGCCAACAGTTCTTATTTCTTAGTGGGCAGCTGAATCTGTTTTGAGGTTGGGCGGTTTACTGTAACAAAGTTAGGTTTGCTAGTCTATTTGCCCTAATGGATTGATTTGTTTGAATGTCTCCTGAATGAACTAGTTTGGCTAGTATATAGAAACTTTGAAAGAATGTCTTTTGAGTTTTACTGTCAGGTTTGAAAGGTAATGCAGAAGTAGGTTTTGGTACAGAAACTCTTTAATTGATGTGTGCAATTTTACTGGAATAGTCTTGTAACAAATGTGGGTTTGTACTCTAGCTGCAGCAAGTATTACAACAAAAACTGAAGTGAAAAGGGGGAGAAACAGTATGGGAAAGAGCAATATATAAAAGAATTATTTTTAAAAAATACTTGGCCTTATGGCCACAGATTGGTGGGCACCAAAATTATAATATATTAAATGAAAGAAAAAAGTCTGACTTGGAAATGGAAAATAAATAGTACTAGAAGTAAATTACCATAGAATAAATTGAAAATGGTAACAGGAAATCAATGCAAATATGTGCTCTCTTGCGATTCTGATTTTTTTTTGGCTTGAACCTATGGTTGTCAGGGCTGTGTTATTTACAACTGTTATGCAGCTGGTAGGGTCACCCTTGCAAAGCTGGTTTAACAGTGGTCAGCAAAAAAAAAAATCTAAAATTTGACCATTATGACAGTTCTCTTAAAGGATAAGAGAACCATGGTAAGAAAAGGGATACTGTGACCAGCCCCTCTGACACACCCCTGTGGCCTCCAGAAATGGTTTTGTTGACAGATGAGCACATGTTGACTGGGTGATCCATAAAGGTTGGTTGTCCTCAGCCTCTCCAAGACTAGTCTAACCAGCACAGCTAACAAGAAATGCTAGGTTTGTGGGATTAGCAGAGCTAAGACTTCAGACAGCGTGTATGCCAGGAATAGGGTAGGAGGTGAAGGATTTAATAACCATTGCGGAGGCAGGGAAGAGGGATTTGCTGATTGGAAATTCCCTCATTGAAAGGATGAAAAGTCCTGGCAAGGGAGATAGTGAAGACCATATTACAGTTAAGATGCTCTCAATACTTAAACTTAATACATTTTGGGAGGAAATGACTACAGTGGCCAGTATGGGAGAGGAATGGATGTCTTTTGTAGTGCATGTAGGCACCAATGACCTGTCACAGGAGAGAGCAGAAGTAGTACAAACTATCAAGAAGGCAGAGAGCTAATATAACAGGGAGGTTGACTGTAACATTTAGTGATGTGTTTTCTATGCTAACAGCCTGCAGTCTAAGGAAGAAGATGATTAGAAAGTAAAATGAGTGGCTTTTGGCAGTGGGCAAGGGAGAAGCACTTGAAACTGGTAGGAAGATGGGGAAGAATTGACAGAATGACCAGGTAGTTGCAATGAACAGGTACCAACCTAGCCTAGAATAGACAGCAGTGCTCCGAACTCAGTTAAAAAGATAGACCTCAATGATTATATCTTTAAACTAAATTAGACTCAGGAATGGCATGTTCCAGACCCAGAAAGTAGTAGCTAGTCAGACAAAAGGAAAAAGGAGGCACAGAAATGAACAGATGTTATTTAGTGTATTGCTGTTTAGATTTTCTACATAGTGCATGGGATCTAAATAGGAAATGACGGAGTAGTAAGGAGTGATGCTGCAGGAGAGGGTGGACATTGCTAGTGGTACTAGAAATGCGAGCCATTAACTAGACATGATGGCACTTGGAGGGGCCAGAGTATGCATTGTTTCAGACTATCAGGGAAGTGTGGAGTGGTGCATGGAAATACATTAAGGAAGAAATCAATCTGATGGTCAGTCAGGAAAAGTAACATCACCCTTTGAAGGGAACAATTCAACCGGCAGCATTCATGTATAAAGTAAGTACAATGCTAGTTAAGTCAGAGGAAGGGACTGATATGCTGAAAATTAATACAGTGAATCAACTTCCAAAAAACGTCAAGAGATGAGGATGGAAAAATGGAGAAGAGTCTACAGGAATGGGGTAAGAGGAAGAGTGCTATAATCAAGGTCAGCAGCAGACTAGGAGCTTATAGGCTCCAATCAAATGGAGGAACAAGAGCTGACTGAGGCCTTTGACCATTAGGGATTCAGCCAAGCCAACTGATGTGGGAATTATGCAAAAAAGGATTAAACATTTATCTGGATTTACTGTAAAGACTCATCAGACCCAGGTTCTTATAGACCCATTTCACTTTTTAACCAGAATTATTTATAAACACAGTGTTTATGTCTATATTTGTTAAAAGAATGGCAAAGACGTTACCTAAATGGATAGATATAGGTCAATGTGATTATGTGGAGGGGAGGAAAATATTTGACAACATTAATGCAACAGTTATGATCCAGAGGGAAGCAATGTAAGACGTTGTTGATGGGTCATGATGCAAAGAAAGCGTTTGACACAGTAAGCTGGGATTTTATGAGCAGACAGTGGAAACTTTTGCCATTTCCTGCTGCAGTACTAAGGTTAATTAGGAGGATATATGAAGAATCAGAGGCAATAATTAAAATAGAAGGGTTTCTCTCTGAAAAGTTGTGTGTGAACAGAAGAACTAGGCAGGGTTCCCCTCTTTCCCCTTTGCTATTTGCTTTATATTTAGAGCCACTGGCAAAGAAAATAAGGGGCTCAAATGGAAGGATATAATTGATATGGTAATCAAGAAAAATTGTTTTTATTTGCATATGACATTATTTTGTACCTGATAAATCCAGAAAAGTTGTTATAGAACATTTTCAGACCATGAATTATGTAACCACATCTAATTGGCTCTGCAACACTGATATGTATGGAGACACTGTAAGACTAAATATTTAGGAATACTGATTGAATAGGCTTCTGTTATGACAGCTAAGGATATGTAGGAAAGATACTAAACAAAAGATAATACAAAAACTGAGAAACTGGAAGCTCTTATTTATCAGTATGCATCGTAAGATACAAGCAGTGAAAACGTTTTAATCCCATTAGCTTTATTTGTGGATCAGGCATATTTTTATCAACAGAGCAGAACCTGTGGACAGTAATTAATAAAGAGTTGAAAGAATTTAACTGGGGAGTACAACGAAGAGTTAAGTGGGACAAGTTGATCCTTCCAGTAGAACAAGGTGGCTTAGCATTACCTGATATGAACAGATATTTTAGAGCTACACAGTTAAGGCCCGATACACATAACATAGACAGATCATTATAATTCAAAAATGGAAAGTAATTATGATGAAGCAAGGGGAAAATCCAGGAAATAAAGGATGAGTAGGATTTAGGATTTAGATCTTTAAGGAGAATAATAACCATACAGAATATTGTATTCATAAAGTAAATGAAAGTATTCTAAGAAGTCTAAACCTCAAAATGCACTTACTCGACACACTCCTTAAAATGGAGAACATCGACATCTGTGCAGTGTCAGAGACCTGGTTCAAGGCTCCAGAGAGCACCCCTGCATTACCAGGCTGTAATTCATACCACACCTTTCGGCCACCTAACCTGGACCAAAACACTAAAGGCAGAGGTCTGTCCATATTCATTAAGGATATCCACACCTCCAAGCTAGTTGCTCAGCATAATGCATCCGAGATTATCCAAGTGCAACTAACTCTGGGCAAGACCGCAATCCAAATTGTAGCTTGCTACAGATCCCCCTCCATGCCCCAGGATTCCCACTCCTCATTTCTTAATACAATGGAAAATATTAGGGTACAACCCAACACCCTAATAATGGATGATTTCAACTACCCCACCATTAACTGGGAAAACTACTCATGTTCCAACTCGTTTGCTCAACGTTTTCTGGAATTCATAAATTCCAACGCCTTGGATCAACTTATCCACACCCCCACCAGGGGCAGCAATATCATAGACCTGGTTATTACCAACATGGGTGACCGGTGTTCCACACAAAAGGTCATTTCCTCATTGGTCAGATCTGACCACAAGCTAATCACCCTAGACATTCACATCCCACCCCCACCCCCCACTAGGGAAACTACCATAAAAATGTTCTCCAAAGCCAACTTCACGCTTCTTAAGACAGAAGTGGCAAACTTCGCAACACCCATGCAGACAGACAATAGAGGTACGACTGCTGAATACTACACAAATGCACTTTATAAGCACTTACACGAGTGCATGGATCGTGCTATCCCTAACAGAACCAAGATGCTATTCTCCAAAAAAATGAAGCCAATTTGGTGGTCCCCTGTCATAAACAAACTCTACAACAGAAGAAAGAAACTGTTGCAAAAAAGAGTAAAATCCCATGATTGGAGGAAATCCCTGGTCAGCCTCAGTAAGAAGCTGAGATCCCTCATAAAATCCTCCAAAGCTAGTTACGAAAACAAAATCGCCACTGATTCTCAAGACAACCACAAAACATTCTATAGCTATGTCAAGAATCTCAATGGCAACACTGAGATCTGCTCTGAGTTACAGCACAATGGCACTAAATATACAGAACCAACTGATATTGCCAACATCCTGGCAGATAGGTTCAGTGCTAACTTTACCCTCCCACCCTCCTACAGGACCCATCTCTATACCAGAAGAATGCAAAGTTCCTGTAATCACGGCTGCACAGGCAAAAACCACACTCTCGAAAGCCAAGAACACAGTATGAATGGGACCTGACAACATCCCAGGCTGCATTCTACACAGACTACAGAATGAACTGGCACCCCACCTAAGTACCATGTTCAATCATAGCCTCACCTCAGGCTTTGTGCCCACTGAATGGTGCACAGTGATGGTTATCCCACTCCACAAAGGGGGAGCCACCACAGACCCCCGGGAACTACCACCACATTAGCCTGACAAGCCTGGTCTGCAAGGCAATGGAACGTATCATCATGGAACTTATAAACAAAGAAATTGGTAATCTCCAAACTCTGGACTCTACACAGTTCAGGTTTGTAAAAGGCAGATCATGTCTCCTAAACCTGATAGACTTCTTGGAGCAGTTACCAAAGCTGTAGATGAGGGTAAGGTGGTTCACACAGCCTATCTAGATCTCGCCACAGCTTTCGACACCATCCCCCACTCTGGAATTATAGATAAGCTCACTAAAGTAGGTATTAATCCCTATGTCACAAGATGGGTTGCCAACTGGCTCACTGACAGAACCCACACTGTGAAAGTAGCCGACTCCAAACCCGACTTCAGACCATGGACAAGTGGAGTACCACAGGGTTCAGTCCTGGGTCTTCTCCTGTTTGGTATCTACTTCTCTGAAGTACAGGCTAACACAGAAGGTCTTTGGCTAACAAAGTTTACAGATGACTGCAAACTAGGAGCCATAATCGAAACTCCTAACGATGTGGACATCCTACAAAAGAGCCTCACTGAGACAGATGCCTGGTGTCAAAGCCATGGCCTCAAGCTCAATGCCAAAAATGGCATTGTCATCCCCTTTGGTAAAAACAATGTACCCATGAACTACCACATAGGCGGTAGTCTACTTAACACCGAAAGTCTGATAAGAGACCTTGGGACACAGGTGGACAGTAGTCTCTCCTTTGATAATCACATCTCCACAGTAGTCAGGAAATCCTTCTACATGGCACACCTCATCACAAAAGGTTTCTCATCCAGGAAAAAAGAGGTCATTGTTCCCCTCTACTCGTCACTCATTAGGCCCATTATAGAGTACGACACCCCTTTTTGTATGTACCTCACAAGACATCTACAACAACTGTAAAGGCCGCAGAAACACCTCACAAAGATGATTACCAGCCTCAAACAGATGCCCTACGCAGACTGTCTCAAAAAACTCCAGCTTTACTCCATCGCATATCGCCTACTCAGAGGCGATCTCTGCCTAACATACAAAGCTATGTCAAACCCAGAGTTGTTGGACATGCTCCACTTAAAGAAATCCCAATCCCTCCGAGCTACATGCTCTAGGGACCTAAACCTGGTCAGCACAATAAACAGAACATGCTAGAGGGATAGATTCTTGTCCCATAGACTCCCCATACTCTGGAACAAACTACCTATCTATATCAAACAAAGCTCCTCATTAGTACTCTTCAAGAAAAATCTTGATAATTGGATGGGAAATAGGAAATTCACCCCGGGGATCACGTCTGTGGCTCTGCTCGACAGTGGCACAGGAAAATAATTTTCTTTGATGGTGAAAGCCAGGGTACCTTTTTTGGCTAGGCTTATATAGGCCCTAGGGCCAGTAGCCTAGTACCTACCTGTGAACCTGTAAGAACTAAGCCAACACAAAAATGCAGAAATGAGATTTTGTCAGTAGGGATGACTGCAAATAGGGGTACAAAAATAGACAACAGGGGGCTGGGATTTATTGGAGAAACCTGGCAAGGAACCAGTGTACCGGGGACAACTAACTAGAGAGGGAAAGGTAATAGAATGGGAAGAGGCCAAGAAGACGTTTGGATTGCAGGCTAGTGATCGCCTTGCCTATCAGGGATTGATAACTGAGTATAGGCAAACAGAAAGGAACAGGGGGATAGGTATGATCTAAGTGGGCTTCACCAAGGCCTATGAATTAGCTCAGAAGGACTTGTGCTAAATTTCCAAGGACTGTAATTGTGATACCATAACAGTGAGCTCAGAAGTGAAAATATGAAGAATATGTATGAAATCCAAGACTGCAGTACTGTTAGCTACCCCCCTACTCTAAGGTTGAGTAATTGCTGGGTTAGTTTTTCCAAAACTACTTTGTTTTCTGAATTTGTAGGACTTAGAGGAAGCTGGTCCTATGCAGAAGGCTGCTACAAAAACTGGAGGGGCTGAAAATAGGCATGAAACTGAGTAACTGCTTGCTGCAAGGTTCAAGGGTAGGACACAGAGGACTGTGTGAGAAGACCGATGTCTAGAATAAAAAAAAAAAATGACTAGTGACATATCCAGTGGGTCAGTTCTGGGTCTAATGTTTTTCAGTGTTTGCCTCTGACATATCTAAAAATGATCAACCACTCTTTCGATGATGCAAAGTCAGATGCAGTAGTGGAAGATGTGGGACGAGTCTAAGGAAGGAGTTGACAGATTTACCAAATGGGCTGAAAGTTCAGGTGTAAATGGACCCCATGGGATGTCCTGTAGTGACGTTGTCTACAAACTGGATCGGATTGTTCTTCTCTGTATTGAAAATTTGTAATGGTTTTCTGGTGTACCACATCTGACTTCAGACACCAGCACACCAACATGATTTTGACAGGAGAACCATCCGTTCATCTACTGTCCAGCCGACTATTTTTTTCTATAGTGTGCTTTGCCTGCCTTAATTGAGTTTCTGCTATATTTGCCTTGCTGCAGTTTTTCCCCATGCTGCAACATATGTGCTTTGTGGAGCATATGTCCTAGTAGCTCCCATTGAAACTGCATGACTTGTAGCTGCAACCTGCACAACTACGCAACAAATGTATGATCTTTACCTAAGTGGAGTGAATACAAAACTTGCTCTACAGCTGAAAAAAATCTTCCTGCAAGGGATTATGCCCTCTTATATTTATATTTAATAATTTTGAGATCATTTACTTAACCTCACATTTAGTCTCAAAATTTAGAGGATAACAACTGCGGTCCTCACAGTTTCAACAGGAATTCATTCCTAGAGTAGGGTATTCATCAATATTTATTTTAAAATACAACAAACATTCTAAATGTGAAATTGTACTGATAACAGGGGACTTTCATAATCTCAAAATTCCATACAAATGTAGTTGTGCAGCCTTTTTGTTTTTGAAGAGCTGGGCGATTTCTTATGCTTGTGTAATGCCCACTATTCCTGCATATGAATACCAAATTTCATTTTACACTGGTCTGCTAATTGTTACAGACACTTGTATTTACACCTTTCCTGAATGACTTGATTACTGCTGCCTTTTTGTAATAGTGATGTAACTGCATGCTTACATACTTTTTGTACTTTGATCAGCATTTATACCATATGCACTCTTCAATCACCATTATGTACTGTGTTTAACCACTTGAAGGCCTGAAAGCCTTAAAAGCCAGCTTGCATATCATATTACCAGACAGTATAGTTAACCAGACTAGTTTTGTGAACTATCCTAAAAAACTATTGCCTTGTGGTTATATCCTTCTCTGCTGCAGAAACAAACTTCTTTCTCATAGGTTCATAAGGGTTTTACGTTAATTTCAGATCCTTCAATAAAGATTGCCTGTACCAACTCGACCCCTTTTTGCCTTAACCTTTTGACCATGTATTAGAAGCTCATACATAACCAAACTATCTGTGATCATGCTGTTGAACGTCCCTACTATTCGCCTACCATTTAAAAACAAATACTTTCCCTTTATTATGTGTCATTAATGGGATATGAGATCAGTTTAATCACTGGCTTACTCCTGTTTTTCACAAAGCTTTAAAATAAGAGTGCAAACGTGATCATCTTTCAAACTTTCTTTTCCTACCACTAACTGGACTTCCTATGTTCATAGGTTCATAGGTTCATAGGTTCATACTAGGCTATCTGCCCTAGGGCATTTATAAGCCTAGCCAGAATGTGTTTGGCTTTCGCCACCCATTTTAAATTAATTTTGCTATGCCCTTTTTTTGAGGTTAGTATACTGTGCCTCTGTCTAACAGTGACACAGAAGTTATACCCGGGGTAAACCTATGATCTCCCATCCACTCATCAAGATTCTTCTTGAAGAGAGTCAATGAGGGACTCTGCCTAACTTGGACTGGGATTTTATTCCAGAGTGAAGGGAGCCTCTGGGTTATGAATCTGTCCCTCCAGCATGTCCTATTTATTTCAGTGCTGAGGTTCAAGTCTCTCGAGCGTGTAGCTCGATAGGATTTGGATTTTCTGAGGTGCAGCATGTCCATTAATTCCGGGTTGGACATGGCTTTATACGTCAGGCACAGATCGCCTCTGAACAGGCGGTATGCCACTGAGTAGAGCTGGAGTTTCTTTAACCGGGCAGCATATGGCATCTGTTTGAGCCCTTTGATCCTCTTGGTGAGGTACTTTTGGGGTCTTTGCAGTTGCTGCAGGTGTCTGGTAAGGTACATCCCAAAAGGTTATACTGAAATACATTTAAAAAACTGCTTCTTAAAATCAAAATGAGCTATCTCAGATGCAACTATAAAAAAATGCGGGGTAGCCATAGGAATTTCTGGAAAGAAATCAATAGACTCATTGGTAGAAGTCAAGTTAACACAGCTTTAACTCTAACAGTAAATGGGTCCACCTCAGCTGTTGCCTCAACCATAGTCAACCTTTCCCAAATTCTTGGCTTGTTATCCCTCTGCACTTGCTACTTCACACTACAATACTCCTGATTCCACAGCATTACTCAGGTATTCACAACGCAGTAGGGTCAAAATACATAAAACACAGAACTGACAACAAATTCATACAGAGGATTCAGAAATATATGTATACTTGGTACAGGAGGAATAAATGAATTACATACGACAAGTATATTGCCACTGACTGTTGTCTGTATTACACTTAATTTGCCTGTTGTCTTGAAGTGCTCAAAATTGTATTACAACCTGTTTCCAACTATATAAAAACATTTGGGAAACTGTGTTTGACATGTACACATTTGTGAACAAATTGAATTGCTTATTAATCATATAAACATTACCTATGTTAAACACAAGCTTGAATCTTCCTGTTTCCGTGTCTTGTGTCTGCGTAATGACCGAAAAGAATCCATGTACCATCCTATGTACCTAGTTAACAAACAATTAAATTAAATGTAGTTAGAGCGCAGATGTATTTGTCCAATGGACTTCGAGGGAGTAAAGGTGGCAATGGAGGTACAGAGGGAATGTACTGAAAGTAGGATCTAAGGCACAGAAAAAGGAATAAGGATTTGGCAGGATGGGGGGGCACGGATTAAAAGCAAGGAATACACTGTGAAGAACTAAAATCAATGGGGGTGGGGCTGATTAGGTTAAAAGATAGAGTATAGGTTTAGCTTAGTCTTTTGGTGTGAGTCTGACAGTTATCCCCACCCACCCTGCCCAAGTTATAAAAGTTCACGAGATTGTTAGGCTGAGAAGAGAGGTTCAGGGAGAACATTTCATCTGTTCCCCCTTCTCCTTTGGTTGTGAGGTGAGCTCAGGTACACTGCCTCACAAAAATTTGGGACTGGAATGCACGGACGCTGTAACGCTGCTTGTTTATCTTAGAGGGTGAGTGGTCAGCGCTGCCCATATTGTATCAATGTGTTTTGAAATGTATCAAAAGTTCAAATATTTTATAGTGTAATATTTATTGTGTTGTGTTCATAAAATTGGTCGGGATGGCATATGTGGTGTGGTTTTTGTCTCCAGGTACTTGGACAATAATATAAACAGCAAGCAAATAGATTAATAAAATAAATGTATGGATTTAAACATCCCTCTCAAACAGTCAGTGTTTAAGGGACATCTATACAATTAGATCTGGAACTGACACACTTGCATTAAGGAAGGCAGTCCTGCAGACTAGGACTGGTTTGTAAGTTTCTGAGCCCCCAGACCTTTCTGTGTTGGAAGGAAGTCTTCTAGCTTATCAGTGGGAGTGTTAAGCAATAGGTAGCCTACCTACCACAAGAGGAGTGGTTTCTGGCCCAGAAATTGTAGTTTATTGACCGTTTGGGCAGTTTTTCCATCTCTTTCAACTTTCTGGTTTAAAAGCCCGTGTTTACGTGGGTTTCCACTTGTTTAAGCTCCGCAGATCTAGTTTTGGCATCCTGCAGACTACAAGAGCAACAGGAAGGAGAAAGACATACTCTAAGTGCCTCCATTTTGATTTTTTCATAATTTACTGCTCTCTGCACTCAACTACTCAACTGTGAGGCACACTGATATCCCAGTCACTAGATTGAACAAGGAGAAGGTGACAGTCAAACAACAAGTACAAATGTGACTCAGTCATTGTCCATGTGGGTGTGAATGACCTGAGACATACCTCTCTGGACTACATGAAAAGAGATGTGATGGCACTCTTGGATTATGTGACCCAGGCAGTTATGACCATAGCCCTGAGCAGTATTCTACCATCATCAGAATGATACCACAGTATGAGCAGAAATGATTGACTTCAACAATTGGCTAAGTTTCTAGTGTCATTCTAAGAGGATCCAGTATCTATCTGCCTGGGACGACAGGATCGACAGACCTCAATGCTTTGCCAGAGACGTCCTGCATCTGTCACCCCTGGGATTCCAGGTACTGGATTGGCTCTTGTCACCCTTATAGTACCTTTTTTAGGCAGTGTTCCAAAGACCAAAATTCCACAGTAACAGCTACAAACAAAAGCAATCTGAGGGTCATGCTCCTCAATGCTAGTAGCCTAAATCTCAAGATGCACTCACTCGAAGCTCTCCTCAAAATGGAGAATGTTGACATCTGTACTGTAATGGAGACCTGGTTTAAAGAGGCAGAAAGCACCCCTGCACTCCCAGGTTACAACTCATTCCATACCTTTCGGCCCCAGAATATGGCCAGAAGCTCCAAAGGCAGTGGTGTCTCCATATTCTTAAAGGATATGCCTACCTCTAGACTGGTAGCCCAGCGTAATGCATCCGAGATATTTCAGGGTACAACTAACACTGGGTAAGTCAGAGCCAGCTACAGAACCCCAAACAAGTCCACAGACTTTCACTCCAACTTCCTAAGCATCCTGGAATCTATCAAGGTACAGCACAATACTCTCATACTGGGTGACTTCAACTACCCTTCCATCAACTGGGAAAACTATTCAAGTACCAATGTACAGGCCCAATGCTTTCTGGAATTTATCAGTTACCATGCCCTGGACCAGCTCATTCTGGCCCCCACTAGAGGAAGCAACATCCTTGACCTGGTTATCATCAACATGGAAGACCGTTGCTCCACACCTATAGTCAATTCCTCCCTGGTGAAATCTGACCACAAATTGATCACCATGGAGATCTCCATCTCACCTACACCCCCTACTAAGGTGAAAACCCTGAAAAACATCTCTAAAGACAACTTTGGGCTCCTAAAAATAGAGGTGGCTAACTTCTTGGCACCCATGCCAATGGAAAATAACTGCATGACTGCCGAATCACACACCAATGCACTGTACGAGCATGTACACAAATGAGTGGACCTTGCTATACCAAATTGAACTAAGACACTCTCCTCCTAAAAAGAAAGTCAATCTGGTGGTCCCCAGCCATCAATAAACTCTACAACAGAAGAAAAAACTGTTGCAGAAAAAAATAAAGTTACAAGACTGGAAAACCTCCCTTATCAGTCTCAGCAAAAAGCTGAGATCCCTTATCAAATCCTCTAAAGCCAGCTATGAAAGCAGAATTGCATCTGACACCAAAAACAACCACAACACCTTCTATAACTATATAAAAAACCTCAAAGGCAATGCCTATATTTGCTCTGAATTATTGCACAATGGCATTTCCCATACTGAGACAACAGATATAACCAACATGCTGGCCGATAGGTTCAGTGCCAACTTTACCCCTCCAAGGGCCCTATCACAATACCAGGAGAAAGCATGGTACCCACCATTTCTGCAGCACAGGTAAAAGATGCATTGTCCAAAGCCAAAAATACAGCATCCATGGGACCTGATAATATCCCTAGCTGTGTCTTACATGAGCTACAAAACAAAGTGGCACCACATCTATGTGCCCTGTTCAGTCACAGCCTTACCTCAGGCTATGCCCCTAATGAATGGCGAACTGCTACAGTCATCCCACTCTATAAAGGGGGAGTAACTAAAGACCCTGGTAATGATTGCCTCATTAGCCTGACGAATCTGGTATACAAAGCTATGGAGCACATCATGGACCTACTTAACAAAGATATAGGCAATCTCCAAACTATTGATCCCACACAGTTTGGCTTTGTCCAGGGGAGATCCTGTTTGCTGAACTTGGTTGACTTCTTCGAGGCAATCACCAAGGCTGTGGATGAGGGTAAGGCAGTGCATATAGCCTACTTCAACCTGGCCAAGGCCTTTGATACCATTCCCCACTCAGGTATCATTGATAAACTCACCAAACTAGGCATCAATTCTTACATCGGTAGGTGGGTTGCAAATTAGCTCACAGGCAGGACCCACAGAGTGAAACTTGCAGATTCCAAGTCAGACTGTCGATCAGTCATGAGTGGAGTCATACAGGGCTTGGTCCTGGGCCCTCTCCTGTTTGGCATCTACTTCTCAGAAGTCCAGACCATCACAGAAGGACTCTGGCTGACCTAGTTCACTGATGACTGCAAGCTAGGAGTCATTATCAACTCCCCAAGTGATGCAGACATCCTACAAAAGGGCCTCTCTGAGACCAATGACAGGTGTCAGAACCATGGCCTGAAGCTTAATGCCAAAAAATGCATTATCATCCCCTATGGAAAAAACTCAGTTCCCACGAATTACCTCGTTGATGGGAACCCACTGAACAGTGAAGGGGCCATAAGAGATCTGGTCACCCAGGTCAACAGTGACCTCACCTTCGACCACCACATTGCCACTGTGGTCAGAAAGTCCTTCTGTGTGGCACATCTTATAACCAAAGGTTTCGCATCCAGGAAGAAAGAGGTCATCATCCCTCTCTACTCATCCCTCATTTGACCAGTCATCGAATATAACTCCCTGTTTGGCATGTAGCTGACCAGACACCTAGAACAGCTGGAGAGGCCATAAAAGTACCTCACAGAAAAGATTCCAGGCTATAAACGCATGTCCTACATGGACAGACTCAAGAAACTTCAGCTGTTCTCACTCTCTTATCATCTACTTAGAGATGATCTCTGCTTGACTTATAAAGCCATGTCCGATCCGGCCGTACTTGAAATGCTGCACCTAAAGAAATCCCATTCCCCCCGCGCCACACACTCCAGAGATCACAATCTCATTACCACAAGTAATAGAACATGCTGGAGGGACAGGTTCATCTCCCAAAGACTGTCCATACTCGGGAATGAGGTTCCCATCCATGTCAACCAGAGCATCTCGCTGGTCCTCTTCAAGAGAAATCTTGACGAGTGGATGGGTAACAGAAAGTTTACTCCAGGGATCATTCCAGTTACCCTACTGGATATGGGCACTGTGAACTAACATCAGGTGGCACGGTGCCTGGGCAATTTTCTTTTTGGGCTAGGCTTGTAAAGGCTCTAGGGCCATTAGCCTAGTACACATCTATGAACCTATGAATTCTACAGGAAGGGCTTCAGGCAAGCAAATGATTGTCAACCAGAGGTCCCAAGCTGCATCCTGGGAATAACAAGGAGTCCTTTGCCTGATCTTCTGGGTGGGGCCATACAAGAGAAGGAACAGGCCATAGCACAATAGGTTAATAACAGTATTTTAAAAACAGAAGTTACCATTACAGACAGCCAAAGAATGGAAGTGGTAGAACTGGCCTGTAAGAAGTAAGAGTCGTCTGAACCTTGTCTGCAGAAGTATGCACCCACTGAAGGCAGCCAAAGTTACCATTGTTTAGCACATCAGGGTATGAAATAGGTGCAGAGTTTAGAACTTGCTTCTTTCACTTTAATCTACTCAAATCGCTGAATTGCATCCATATAAGCTATTATTAGCTACTGTTTCTTCTATGTGCTCACTACATATAGATTTGTTGAGGCATTAATTATGAATATGTGCATATTATAAATTTGTCTTCATAGAGTTACTTTGCTGTTAACCCATTCTGTAGCTCTTCTGTGTTGTTTCAGGTGTAATTATCTCATCTCTCATAGCTGCAGATACTCAACTTCTGTTTACAGTGTACTACAGTATTCTGTAATCAAGCATACTAGACCTTCAAACAGATCATAATCGCTTACTAGGAGATGAGAACTAGCTTATGGACATTGCAGATTGTGTTTCTACATCTTCTGTAATGCTGACATAATAGACACGTTTCTTTTACAGTATTTTTCACTGTGAACTTTTTCTGTGGAAAAAAGCTTTAAATTGTTTTTTTTTTTTTTTTTGCCTACTTCTGCTTGCTTCTGGCTTACTGTTGTAGGCATTCAAAAAATAGCTATCACAGTTAATATTCAGTCTGTCTCTGTGAATACGCAAGTTCCAATCTCACATTCTTACTATAATGTTTAAAATTTAAGCTGACATCTAATGAATTGCATTCTGTGTAAAATGACTGTAAACTGCACTTTTGTAACCATTACCAATTTGTGCAGCCTAATTTTTCTTAATCTCACATGACATGTTTAGTTGTTATAGCTAATATTGTAGAACAGATACTTGAAAAACTGCTGATATAGATTTTTTTGTATACAGTTGAAATTGACGACTTAGGTTTCAGTTTATGTCTTGTGTATGACAAATGTTTAGTATTCATAAGTGTTTCTGCCTTTACATTATTTTATGTCTCCAGGATATTTATATTTTCCTTTCACAACTTCTGTTAAAATACATTATCACAAATGGCAAACAGTTCAACAATTCCAGAATTTAGTTTTCATAACTACCAGATTGCTTCTTTTCTCCTTATTTAGAACAAAAGTTTTAAATAGCTTGAAGGTTTCCTACCCTACAGCATGAAAACATATGGTACACTATTCTGTGACTTATCACTGTGGCCACCCATGGCCAGATGTAGCTCTTATCTCTGCATCCTGGATTTGCAGATTTCTGACGCTTCTCTGTAGCCTAAGAGATGTTGGAGACTGAAATTACACTATACAGAACCAAAAATTAAAGACCATCTTATTGAATACTGGATTAAATTCCAATAATTCAAATATCAAGGAAAATACACATTTTCTGCATTTTTGAGTAGGAGTGCTGCTACACTGGAATACATAGTGGAAACTCCTCCCCCATGAAACTGTCATGACAAAGTGAGTAACTCAGTTTCTTACAGGTAGAAAGAGCTTCTGAAAATGAAGTCAGGGAAAGCAGAAGACCCAGATGAAGTCACAGCAGACATGATCAGGATGCCGGGTGAGTTAGGGGTGGAATGTTTCCTGAGGGTATGGAGAGCAGGTTGTATCACAGATGTCTGGAGAATAAACAATGTAGTTCCAATGTACAATAAAAAAGTGGACATTCACAACTGTGAGTGGTACAGTGTTATCAAACTCTTCCCACACTGCCTAAAATGCTGCAGAGAGTGACTGATAAAAAAATGTCAAATATTAGAAAGTAAGTTTGGAAATGAGTAGTTTGGTTCAGATAAGGATGCAGCACAGCTGATAGATGTCTGCAGTGAGACAGACAGTGGAGAAGAAGCTGGAAATGAAGATGAGTCCACCTGGCCATTCCTGGACTTGATAAAGCTTATAATAAGGTCCCGAGAAAGCTGATTGGGCAATCCTGTGATTGTTTGAAGTCACCAAACCTTGTTAGAATTAGTGCAGACAATATACAACAGACCAATGACATACATATGAACAGTGTTTGGACTCACATAAGGGTTCCCAGTAGGAGTGAGTATGCATTAGAGTTTGGCTCAGAGCCCACTGATGTTCATACCAGTTATGGAGAACACTAGAAAACAGGTCATAGGGGACTGAACAACAAAGCCGCTGTATACAGACAATGTCTCACTACATGCAAGACTGAATAGGAACTACAGAATCTGATAGAATACTGGAATGCAAAAGTGAAGATATGGGATGACAGGAAGTTGGGGATATCAAAAGCTGAAAAGTCAAACAGATGATAAAATAGTGTAACAACTTCAGGTATCAGTAGAGGTGGTTAAGGTGAAGGGACGTCTGAATAAGGAAATTCAAAGATAGAATCAGAGGTGCTGAGGCCAATTGGCACAAAACATCAGGGGTAGTGTGTGGTAAGAATGCCAAAGAAGTTGAAATGTAGGGTGTACAAAACAGTGGGGTAACCAGTGTTTTTAAATAGCACAGCAGTGAAGGCAGTGCAGTTGAGGAAGCTTGAAGTGATGGTGATGAAGTGCCTTAGATGGGTAGTAGGATATGCAATATGGGATAGTATGTAGAAATCATGGCATCAGAGCAGAAACCAAAGTAATAATCAATTGCAGAGAAGGTCAAGGAGACCATATTCCAGTAGTTTTGTCACATGTGCAGGAAGGAAGAAGGTATTTGGTTTGGAAGATTTGGGACAGACAGAAAAAATGCAAGAGGAAATTACGATGTCTAGCCAAAAGATGCATGAATTGCATGAGAGAAGACCTGCGACAGTCAAGCACGTTAGTCAAAGAAGGTAGGAGAGTTGCACTGAACTGAGGGAGGTGAAAACAGTTGACATGACACCCTGACCCCATGTAAAAAAATAGGAAAAATGGGGTCATGATGATGAACATGATGACTTTACTGGTTTACTCACCTGTGCAGGCATAAGACTTTAAGATTTATGAGACAAGGGACAGACATGTCACGTCTTCACATCTTTATTCACAAGTCCCAATACTCACCCTGTCACATGGATCAGAAACACAAATACTTCATAGGTTAATAGGTGTTTTCTAGGCTAATGACCACAAAGGCCTTTTTAAGCCTAGCCATGCATCACAAATCTCTGACAAGTTCTAATACCCTTGATAAGTGTAAGCAGGGGCCTGGGAGATGAAACATTTACAAGTTAGGGTCTGGGAGATGAACCACTTACTGCTTGCCTGTGTCCTTTAGAGACATGGGTTCCAAAACAGGGATGAATTTCCTGTTCCCAATCCAATTGTCCAAATTGCACTTGAATTGGATTAGGGAGGAGCTCTGCTTCACATGGATGAGGAGCCTGCTCCAGAGATGGGGTAATCTCTGGAATACATACCTGTCTGTCCAGCAGGTCCTGTTTATATCACAGCAAGGTTTAAGTTTTTAGAATGGGTAATTATAGTGCTGTTTGTTTTGTGGATATGCAGGAGGTCCATCAGAGTGAGGTGTATGTCAGGCATAGATCTCCCCTCAAAAGCCTGTAGGAGACAGAATACAGGGATAGAGCCTTGAGGCAGTCTGCATAGGACATTTTACTTAAGCCCCATATTCTTTTAGTGAGGAACCTCTGTGGACATTCCAGTTGTTGGATATGCCTTATTAGGTATATACCAAAGGGGGCATTGTACTCAATGATAGGTCTGATGAATGCCGAATTTAGTGGAACAACGACTTCCTTGGACTTAAGACGCCATACCTTTGTTTATAAGTTGCGCAACACAGAATGATTTCCTCACTATTGTAGACACGGTATGGTCAAAGGCTAGATTACTATCTATGTGTGTCCTTATGTCTCTGACTACTGACAAAACCAAACTGGGTTGGTTCCAGTGTCTGGAGGTTTACTATATCACTATTGATTATTTCCATGATAATTCTTTCCATGGCTTTACATATAAGACTAGTGAGACTTATGGGTCTGTAGTTTCTAGGGTCTGTAGATGGCCAATCTTTGTGCAGAGGGATGACTATTGCTGTTCTCTATTCGTGAGGCATGAAGCCTGTTTGGAGGCTATAGTTAAATAGCAATTCCAGAGGCCCTGATAAGTCATGTTTCATGCTATTTAGAAGTCATCCTGGGATATTGTCTAGGCCCACTGATGCAGTGTTCTTGGCTTACTTCACGTTCTATACTGTACTACCTTTGTGTTGTTTAACAAGAGTTATTATGTCGTTGAGTCACTTAGTATGTTTTTTTTCCTGCTTAACTATCATACCAAACAACTGTATGCATTGGAACTCCTGCTCCAGATTTTCTCAGGCCCCATGGACCATGAATCACTGCACTCTGTCTTCAAGTATTGTAGACTTGCAAAAGATAAAAATAACCCTCTAAGCCGTTATTCTTTCTTTCTGCACTCTGCATTTTTTGTCTCGTGTATCTTTAACAGACTGCATTATAGGAGCTCACTATTCTGTTCTCATCAGACTCTGCATTTTTTGTCTCGTGTATCTTTAACAGACTGCATTATAGGAGCTCACTATTCTGTTCTCATCAGACTCTGCATAGTTTGTCTGTTAGTTCCCTTTTATTCACATTTTAGCTGTATTGACTGAATTTTCATAACAATGAAACCTATGCATTTTCACATATATACAAGCATCTTTATCCAATATATAAGGCTATTTTAAGTGAGATTGCAGAGATTCAAACATTTCAATCTTTAGCCGATTATTTGCCTCAATACCATTAATGCTATGCTGTTATGACATCTTGCATTTGAGAACTATGCTTGTAAAATTGCTCACAACCTTCTATATTCTGTAGACTTGAATTTTTGCTTTAAATGAACTCTTAGCATGGCTATAACTGGAGCATTTATGTTGGATGAATTTACTTGCTACCCATCTTTAAACAAGCACCCTCTTGTATGGCTCTTCTTTGTGTTAAAGCAACTAAAGTTGCCGTCAAAAAATATGAAAATGGAATTTACAACAAGCAAGCATGCATATTTAACCTTTGTTTATGCATCTTGCTTGATGATGAAACCAAGACTATATTTTTTTTGGGGGGGATGCAACAAGGTGTATGGTTTCTCCATTTTTGTAAGTTTGTCAGATGTGCTCAAACATAGGCAATAATAATTAATACATAAAGCTGAGATGTAAGCCTTAAGAGACACAACACACTAAGAAAGAGCTGCTTCTTTGTTGAACATTTTTTCACAAGTGTACAGTCCCCATCTGGTCACATGACTTGCATCCCGTATTGCTTCTAACACTTAAAGCTATACAAATTCACGTATTAAGTACGGTAGCAAGCAAGGTGAAAAGTCAGACAGAAGGCCTAAGATAATGCTGTACTTACCTATTAAAGGAAATAGCTGTGGAAAGTTTGACCCTGTTATGCCACTTTGAATACTTTATTCAGTTCTAAAGATGATTTTTTTCTGGAAATACTCCAAATGGGCCAATCCAAAAAGACATAGGCAAAAGACCCCTTAAGGGCATACCACTGTTTTCGTGCAATCCTTCTGAATGCCCATGGCTTTTTACTTTTTAAGTCTTTATCAGCCCATTCACCCAATAAAGCCAATCCCCACTAACTGTAGATATGCACATTTCAACTTTTTTTTATCTTGTCAGTAAAGCATTGTTTTGGCTATACAGTGCTGTCCCATGGGCCTCCACTACAGAAGGTATAGGGTAGTACACAGAAAAGATTCTAAATGAGCTGGGACTCCCTTGCAGTTTTTACTGAATAATTTGTCTGTGTGACCTTTTTACCCTTTGGTTTGAATCACATAAAAAAATGGGAAACATCCGTTAGCAAAATGATAGGGATTAACAAGGTGGGACAAGCTGAACACAAAAAAGATTCTACACACACACACACGTGTGTGTGTGTGTGTGTGAGTGTGTGCAATTCCAACCAGAGTCCCATTCAGAACAAAGGGCGAGGCCGGCGCTTTCAGGGGAAGGGAAGAAGAAGATGAAGGTGGTTCTTCCAGTTTTGGACTTGACAATGTTTTTGAACCTGGACTTATTACTCGTTCTTTATATGAACATGGACAGAATATTTTTTCTAGCATTGACTCTAACACAGGTGAGAATTTTTGTATAGTAAATTTATCGGATTTTGTTTTATCTGATAACATTAAAAATGTATTGTGCAAGGGCACTAAATTTGTGCCAACGAGGTTCCCTACTTTAGCAGATTTAATTTTAGAAGCCAAAGAATTTTGTAGGAAACTACATTTGAGAGCGTTTTTTGCTAACAGTGACAAGCCTGAAAATTGTGATTGTAACAATGATATGTCTGTATTAGATAGTTCTTTAATGAATATGTCTCTTCATGAAAATGAAATTATTGACATTTGTATGGAAGAAGATGAACGTTCTTTGTTTACATCTGGTTTTGAATTTAATACAGGCTATGGAAAGTTTGATGTTCCCAAAGTTCCCTATCGAAGTGATTTTGTTCCACCGAAAGTAAATATGGCGATTAATGTTTTTGAAAGAACATTGTTCAAGCAAATAGAGATTGAATTTAGGAAATATAAAGTGGGCAAAAAATTGTATAATTTGAACAAAGATGAATGGTTGGCCCTGAAGAGTTTGAGGGGGTCAAGCAATAAGTATGTATTTACTCAATCTGATAAGGGAGGAAACTGGGTTATTTTGCCCAGGGAGAAATACAACTCCATAGCTTTAAGCTTGTTATTGGAAGACAATACATACACATGCTTGACCTCAAATCCTATTAAGGAATTCAATCTAATGTTGCTTGAACTATTGGAAAGAGGTGAGCGCCTGGGGTTTTTTACAGTAACGGATGTTAGGAAGTTACATATTAAAAATCCCAAAAATGCTAGGTTCTTTATTATTCCAAAATTGCACAAAAATGTGTGGAATCCACCAGGACCTCCTATTGTTTCTGGTAGGGGTGCCTACTTACAAAATATAGGGATCTTTTTGGATTCAGTGTTGAAAAGTCACTTATCCAGGGTTCCTGCACATGTGAAGAACACCAGGAAAGTCAGTCTGGATGTAGGGGGAACATGGCTGGGAACATGATTTTTATTGGGCTAGTGTTGATGTTAAATCATTATACACTAGCATCAATAAAGTATGGGGACTTGAAGCTGTTAGCAAGATGTTAGGGGAAGGACCATGGACTTGTTATGTTATCAGTTTGTTGGAATTTTGTTTAACACACAATTGTTTTGAGTTTGAGGGCAAATATTTTTTACAAAGAGAGGGTACAGCAATGCTCCCTCTTATGCAATTTTATTTATGGCCCATTTTGAAAATTTATTTATTTATCCAAAGAACTTTTTCCAGAATAAAGTTGTCAAATACAAGAGATTTATTGATGACCTCTTGTTTTTATGCAGGGGGGACCCGCGTGATTTTGAGGAATTTATTTTTGAAATAAAAGATAATCCATGTGGCCTGGATTTCACTTACAACATAGGCAGGCATAGGATTCAGTTTTTGGATATAGAATTTTATGTAGGGTCTGATAACAAAGTGCAATATAAGCCATATCATAAGGTTACAGCGGCTAACAATTTTTTACATGCATCTAGCATGCATAGTGTTCATCTCAAAAATTCCCTACTGTTAGGAGAATTTAAGCAAATTGCGACAAATACACCAGAAATGGATAGGATGAGCATTGAATTTAATAAAATTGAGGCAAAACTTGATGTGAGAGGCGATTCTAAGAGCATGATAAAGCAAGCTAGAGAACAGGTTGAACATGAATTAGGAATGGGGGGACCAATGAGAAAAAGGCATGGATATAAAACAACTATTAATTTGGAAGAAACTAGGGGCCAGTTTATGCATAATAGAGGGAATGCATACGAGGACAGCATATTTTTTGTCAACAAATTTTCAGATTTTTCTAGTATTTTAAGGAAGGTAGTGTTGTCACTATGGCCTATCATTGTTGGAGATGATAAGGTAGGAAAATTGTTTCCCAATACAGTAACCTTTTCTTATGGAAGATTTCAGAACTTAAAGGAAATATTGAATATTAGAAGTAGGATAACAAGAAACAGAAAGGTAGGGACTTACCAGTGTGGGAGATGCAAGGTATGTGCTAGAGTTAGAAATTTTGATCGAACAAGAATTAATAATGTGAGATATAATGCTTCGGAATTCTTCAATTGTAATTCTTCTGGGGTGATTTATATCATAGGGTGTAATTGTGCACCCCAGAAATGGTATATTGGACAAACTAAATGGAGAGTTAAGCTTAGAATTCTCGAGCATTTGGGTGATATCAGGAATAGTAGGCTTAAAAGTCCAGTGGCCAGTCATTATTGTGAACAGCATGGGGGATCTTCCGATGGGTTAGTTTTCAGTATTTTGGGTAAACCAAATGACATGGGTGGTAATAATATAGGTTTCCAAAACAGGTTGTTGGAAATGGAATCTAGATTTATTATAAATTATAACACTCTATTTCCAAATGGGATGAATTTAGAAATATAAAATTATAAAATCATAATATGTGCAATATAAATATTTTATTTAAGAAATATTTCATTTAAGATGTGTTTAATAATGTATGTGGTTTAAGAAAAGTTTGTATGGGTTAGGAAGCAAAGTGGCTTTAAGAAATTAATTATTTAATTGATTTATTGAAGTAAATTAATTATGTAAATGTTTGGATGATTTATAAGTGACTGTATTTTGCATTAAATTTATTCCATGAGAAGGCGAAGGCCGAGGTACCAGAATTCATTAAACGGATCTATTCACTACAGTCTGGCTGTTACTTTTGTTCATCGACTGGTTGTTTTGGAATGTATACACAGACACTAAGCAGCATAGCTCATGATGACAGACCTTAAAATCAGTACCTTTTAAACTTTGGTCCAAAATTACTCTTAACTGTCAAGGCTGTAAGCCTTGACTTAAACCAGGAAATGTTTATTCCTCAGTTTATCAGTTTTCTATATTTCTGAATGCCATACATCAGTAGAAAGTGTTTCCAGTATCTTAATAGCCAGGTGATCTGTAATAGACAAGGCATTATATTTAGTGTGCCAATGCACAACCTGGACAGTTGTCATAAAACTCACAGCTGACCAGTATCAAAGGCTCCTGTCATTATGTAGTTGGTATTGGTGCACAAACAGACTAGAGGCATAGGTGTACTCCAACCCCCCCCCCCCGCGGTTCCACTTTATAATCTCAAAATACTGAAATATAAAATGTCAGTATCTCGAGACCATAAAGTCAAATTTTTAAAATCGGGAAGCTCCATAACTGTGAATCCGTAAATGTCGAATTCACAGTTATGGTGTTATGGTATTTGTCGCGGGATGTAGTGTGTGCAGCATGTACTGTTAGTGTGTAGATTTGGCTGGTATGTAAGGTGAGTAAGCATTTTGTTAGGGTTTTAGGTATTTGTTTGAGTGTATGTGAGTGGGTTAGGGTAGGCAGGTAAAAGTATGAGTGTTTTAGTGTTGAAAGTATTGGTGTTTGTATATTTGTGATGTGTGTGTGCGAGGGTACTGTAGAGTGTCTAGTGGTGATTTTGCTGTCTTTTTCTGTTTGGTGCGATTTCGGAGTTAGTATATATAAGTAGGGGGTGTGGATGGAGCAGCCCACCACAAGGGAGGTGCTGGGGTGCTTGCCCCCCTGCTTATATGTAGTGTAGGTTTGTTGATTTGTGTTTTTCTGTTTGTGTGTGTTTTGTTTGTTTATTTGCTGTAGTGTGGGTAGGATGGTGTATGTGTTGTGTGGTGTATATTGTGTTTATGTTCGCGATTTTGTGTTTCGCAGTTTTGGTGTTTCTGGATTTCAAGCATTCGACTTTTTGGTCTTGAGATACTGAAATTCAATATTTCAGTATTTCGAGATTATAAAGTGGAACCCCCCCCCCCTGCACACACACACACACACACACACACACACACACACACACACACACACACACACACACACAAGAGCAGGCCTCACTTAATATGTTGTTTATTGTGTGCTGCCCTACAACCTTGAGTGATGATCCCTTTCCACAAATTTCATACCCTGCAGGAAAAAGTCTATGATGCAGCACATACTAAAACATATAAAATAGTGGAGCACATGTTTGGTCTACTAAAATGATGCTTCTGTTGCATAGATATGTCAGAAGGATCATTAAAATACAGTCCTAAAATCTGCAACAAGATTTTTGTTGTGTGTACTATGATGCATAATGTACCAGCAAACAGCTGGAATAGAAGGTTGACATTGTGTCAGGACTTTCCATAGGTGTCTGTTGAATAGAAGATCAGGAAATAAACATGCAGTAACAGCAGCAGTAGCACAGAGAAGGCAAAATCAGACACAATAATTTACAGTACTGGAGAAGCCCTAATATTTGGTCCACAACTATGGGCCTTGAGGGTGAAGGCAACACACAATAAATTAATATATGCATCATCTGATGCAGTCTATGCAGAACTGGCCATGCTGTGTTTTAGACATAATTTTTTACTTATTTTTATTTTTTATTTATTTTTTTAACATTTGTTGACCGGGAAAGTCCGACTAGGTTCCACAGAGCCTGTTTTCAGCTGAAGCCCGGGTTGAAATGCTTTAGATGCATGTCTTTAGAATCATAATCATAGCCAGACAGGTTAGGATGGGCACGGCACAGTCAACATCACTTCCATAGGTGGAGGGCACACACTGACAGGTGGGTTCAACACTATGAAATTGTGTAGAGTTGTAGGAGGTATGTATGCTGAGAGGAAGTTCATAGGTTCATAGGTTGGTACTAGGCTATCAGCCCTAAGGCCTATGCAAGCCTAGCCATAACAATTCCCTGGAAATTTTTTCCCACAATATTTACTTCTCTGGGCCCCTGTCTAGCAGGGCGACTGACATGATCCCCGGGGTGAATTGCGAAGTCAAGAATCACATCATCCAGTAGTGAGGTCAACCTGCCATGACTATACTGTTAGTGTCTTCCATACTGCTAGCTTGCAGTGTCAAGGCATGATGCAGTCCATGGCAGGGAAAGCCTAGAATTACAGAAATGAAGGTGTCCACCCTGACAGGATGTACCACGAGCTGATCCTGATGGGCAGCTTTACCCACCGAATCGTTGTTGACTACAAGCAGGCTTGGCAATGTGGGAGGTAGAATTATGTGAATGTGCACACGCAGGCTATTGAGACACCAGGTGTTAAGCCAGAGGAGCACCATCAGCCATGACTTGGAGCATGTGGACCATAACCATGACTGGGTATGTCAGACTTAGTGTCCAGACCTGAGAGGCTGTATCTCTAATGTTCTCAGCAGCCTGACTCAGAACAATCTTTATCCAACTACTACCCTGCATCCTGACCCTACTACAGGCTCAGAAGGAATGGTCTCCAGTGGCAAATTGGAGGATGACTTAAATGGGTCTAAAGGAGGCAATGATGAAGACACCCTTTTGTCACCAGTGAGTGCAACAGTGTTATCTACTCACTGTTCCTATAGTCCATGTCACTACGCACTTATAGCATTTCATCCTGAAATCCCCAGAGCACAAGAAACATCTCCACCATTGTGTGAGTTGCAGCCAGTTGTACCTGCATAACTGACCTACATATCTGCTGGTAAATGCCAAGTGTTACAGCCATATCGATTATGAATGTGAAGTCATGGTAGTACTTTGTAACCCTGCATGAGTTCCCTACTGCAGGTATGCATGCCTTAGAGGTTTGCAGTATTCAGATGTTATGTCTACTTTGGGCAATGGTAGAGGATGTGAGAGAGTATCAGACAGAGTCTGCCTGTTGTCCTGTTGTGCTGGACCCATCATTAGTGGAATCTCTGAAAGTGGGAACAAACGTTGCCTTCCCACTCATATGCTTCCATAGCACCCTAAGCATACCCTGTGTTACACATTAAAATACAGGTACAGCAGTCTTAGCATACATCCTTGCCATGTAGGTTGCTGCAGTTACAGACCTGAGATGCCTGTAAAGTCAGATATGCAAATGGGCCATGGTTGAGCCTTCCTTTCAAATGTACTTGTGTGTATTATATTGTTCTGCAGTGGGCATTACTAACGTGGTGCATCCTCAGCTAGAAAATTGGTGCTTTGTGCCCACACCTAAGCAACCCCTGGATATGATGGGCCCCTTCCCTCTGATCAATGAGTGACAGCAAACTTTTCTCTCCCTCAGTGAATGCTATTGTACAGGTGGTCTTCCTGTTGAGGAGGACATATCTGCTGCAATGTCCTGTGCCTTGTCTTGTCCATGAACTATCATGTAAGTATATAATTTAATATAGCACACTTTAAGCACTCACAGTATACAATCCTTTCTTCTAAAGCCGTTCACTTAGAAGTGCTGTTTGTCAAGGTTGGTAGTTTAGCAATATCAGCTGCAGCCACCTTTTCAGCAAACATGTCCACTAACGAGCCCTGTACTGGAGCAAAGTAACACAAATCTGAAAGATCAAGTCTTTGACAGGATTTAAACTATTAATCACCGAGCATGTTTTTTTATAAGAAATAACTCCTTTCATGGCTTACTTGGCAGCCTCTCCTTTATCCTTCAGTTTTATATAGATATATATATATATATATATATATATATATATATATATATCGAGAGAGAGAGAGAGACTGAAAGACCAACTTTCAGTATCTCGAGACTTAAATACCGAACACCCACTATACCGAATTATTAAAAAAACGAATGTCACTATACCGAAAATTCATAATACCGAATTTTCAGTAAGTGACGTTCAGTTTTTTAATATAACCTCCACCACAACATCACAAACACCATCTCGTCACTAAACCCTATCTAAGACACTAAACACACACACCTACAAAACCAATGCATAAGCAGGGGGCAACCTCCCCTGCACCCCCGCTATTTATATATACCAACTCCGAGGTCGCACTACCACGAACTACAAAAAACTACCTTTACGCACCCTACACTTACTTCGCACACCATCACGCATGCATGTGAAAAACAGATATACTACACATCCAAAAAACACACCGCCTTCTGCACTAACAGACACACAAACTCACCCATCTAACCCATCCAACTACCAAAACGTCCCACAAAACTAAAAAAACCAAAACCCCTACCCAAACCCTTAAACACTTACAACCTACCTGAGTCTCCATACACAGCCACACATCGTCCCCCATATCCAACTCCCAGACCACAATGCACCTCCAACACAAACTACAACACACCACACCAACAGTAGATTTAATAATATAACACTCTGTAAAGTTCAATTTTGATTAACTGCACTTTCGATATTTTAGTGTTGAGATACTGAAAGTCGATATTTCAGTATTTCGAGATCTAAAAGGGATACTATATATATATATATATATATATATATATATATATATATATACATACATATATATGGGTCTAATTTGACCCATCGTAAACGTAAACAGGTGAACTCTTTTTTCGCAAAAGTGCATTATTTCGAAAATGCACTTTTGCGAAACACAAATAAACTGAAAAAAAACACGCATAAAAAAAAAAAACACAATACTTACCACGCTTATTCAGGGGGGGAACCCCCCCTGCATCCACCAGTGTGGGAGGCTGCTCTCCCCACACCCCCCCTACTTTTTTATTCTCACTCCGAGATCACACTACAGTGGGGAAAAGGGCATTGTTGTTTCTTAGTTGCCTTTTTGCAAAAGTGCATTTTTGGAAAAATGCACTTTCGCGAAAAGGAGTTTGCCAGATAACATTTCGTTGAAATATAATTTTGATGGGTTGAGGTAGACCCATACACACACACACACACACACACATATATATATATATATATATATATATATATATATATATATATATGTGTGTATGTATATATATATATATATATATATATATATATATATATATATACACATATACACACACACACATATGTATATATACGCATACATGCATATACATACATATATATATGTGTGTGTGTGTGTGTGTGTGTGTAGATATATATATATATATATATATATATATATATATATATATATATATATATATATATATATATATATATATGTATACACACACACAGACACACACACACACACCAAGGGCTACTGTTACTCACCCTGGCTAGTTAATCAAATAGTCTCAGCACAATTAATTTCAGTTTCACCCTTTATTGTTTAAATATGAAAATTAGACTGCCAAGCAAGCAAGTGCAACTCTGTACATGCGGGCAGTGAAGTACATTTGGCTCTCACATTAAACATATACACACAAATGATTAAACAACCAGTATAAGAAAAACATCACATTGTCTACAGACCTTCATTGCAAGTTCTCATGTTGTGAAAAATTCAACAAATATTAAATAAAATAGTAGAATGAATACGATATTCACTACCTATGCTGCTGGAGCAAGATACTCAAAATCAGGAAACTATATGCAGGACTATGTATTTTGTCATTATGGCTGTGATTAGCTAGTGACAGTTTTTACTCAGTTCTAGCACTATCATCCACTTTCATTATGTTAATACCAGTCTAAAAGAACTTGAGATACAATGCTTGGAATCTGCTTGAATTGGGTGTCATTACACATTTTAGGGTGTCACTCTATAAACACATGCAGATACAAATTTTATCAAAGTCTATGAAACATGATGTATTCAGAACAGTAAAGTGTATTCATAATTCCAAATAGATGCAACAACAACTATACAACTCAGCCTGATTTCAAACAGGCAGAGTAGGAATAAATAAGTTTTCAAGCAAATGTGGCAATACTGTTTGGAAGTGGAATTGGAATACTAATGCATGTTAACCTACTTCCAATCAATGCTGCAATAAATAAATAAACTGCAATAAAATGAGCAGTAACATAAACAAAGGATGATAAAAGAGCTTTGTCACACAAAATTAAGGTTATTGATATAGTATTCAAACTACTATTTAAAAAGCAACCACACAAACCTTTCTATTTTATTTTGTATTGTAATGTTACAGTTCTAACGTAACTGCTCTGTTTCAAACCACCAGTCAACCATAAATGTACTTTCAGTGCAGAGCATTTTAAATTGCCTTCCAGAAAGTGTCATGGATGTAAGAACAGCAACACTGGGACTTACAATTCAGGTCTCCTCTGCTGAGCCACACAAGTATCACATTTAAGTATAAAGAAAGGTCTGTCTATACTAATAGGGCTGTATCTTTCACTTTCAGCTGCCACAGGTCATTTAATAGGACAGCATTCTACAGTGGATTTCTTCATTAAGTGATTATCATGTGATTTAATGAAATGCTTGATACAGGCTGGTGATAGTCTCTTTGTTTACACACATTGATTTGACTATGCTAACACAAGCCTTCCAAAGTGTTGTGCATATACAGCTAAGAAAATCTTCCAAATTGTTGAAAATAATTTTAGAGATTCAAATGAACCTGTTTATTTTATGCCTTACCATTTAATATTTCACTGTCACTGCTAATTTAATGGAGGAACATCGTTCACTGAATATTCTTGTGTTGGTCTGTGCAAGAATATAGGCAATATACTTAGTATCTGGAGTTGGATTTATGTAAATAGACAAAAGATCACTATGACTTATTGCACAGTACTGAAGACATCCTCTTTGAAGTTTCATCTCCAAGATAGTTCCATTGCAATTAGCATGGCAGCTTTATTGATTTCTATTAGTACAGTCAACAACAAAATGTGTCATACTGTTTAATTTTGAGCTGTTTCAGACTTGCACTTCCAGTGGGCCTGCTTCCCTTACTATTACAGTTTCTAAACAGTATAACAAACTCTTATTCGGACAAGAATAAGTAATGGTGGTGTATGTAACCTGCATTTCTGAAATCATACAGTGGATTACACAATTACCACTTTAGAGTTATAAAAAACATGTTCAATGCATAATTTGTAGTGGCATTGCATGGTAATGAAAAGCTGTACATTTAAGTGTTAATTGTTCTAGAAATGCTCTGTCATTAAAACTTAAGAAAATTTACTGCTGTCAGTATCTCTCCAGAAAGTCATTTGATCTTATGTCTAATTTGACTATATCTCAGCATAACAATTGAACCAATGTGCTCTTCTTGCAGATTCACAAATACAAAAAGGAAGAATATCTTTATTTCAGGGATTTAAGACTTAAACGTTAGGCAATTCTGTGACAATAGTGGGTTCATTGATTGTGATGTAATGGCATTGTGCTAGTGTTACTGTAAATCATGGGTGGATTTGAGGGTTTATGTTTAGCTGACAGAAGACGCAGATTCCTTTTGATAGTTAAAAAGGAAATATGAATGTATCTGCAGCTTTATAAAAAGAATATCTGTTGAAGGCTTTGCCTGCTATAGGATCTGACATGAAAGTGGTACTGTACTGCCTAGCTGTCAGAAACTACAAGCTTACCATATGATCCTTCTGACTCAATAATAACTCGGTCTGAATGATAGAATGTGCTGTACATTGATTATCACAGACGAGTACTGAATGAAACCTGTAAATGGCAAAATTGCAGCTTTAATATCAGGTTTGCAAGGCTGCTGCTCTATAACTGGACGTTTAATTTTCATTTTTACGCAGACAATCAAAAAAAGGATAAAGGAAAATATTTGTTTCATTTTTTTTCATAGAAAAAGAACAAGAAAAAATATCACAATTAGTCTGCTAACCGAAAATTAGCATACTTTACATACTGTCAATAATAAACAAAAAATCTTGAATAATCACCCCTCTAGACAACTAGAAAACCCTGCAACGTGCATAAATGAAAGAGCTACATGTTTAATAAAATATGTTTAATAAAATAATTAGAAAGGAAAGCAGCACATAAATGACACATTACATAGCAGTTTACAGGTGTCAGACCCATCCTTCATAGCCATACCTGAAGCATGAAAACACAAACTAGATTTCCAAATTTCAACATAAGAAGGGAGATGCATGCATTAAAAACTCTGTGCAAGATAAAGCCTGTTATGTAAAATAATGCACAACTGCTCTGAAACGACTGTCTTCATTTTTTTTCATTAAATGTAAATGACAAAATCAGTTTCTTGAAGTCACATCATTACACTTAATCCCATTTTGCCAGGTCATAATCTATGCATACCTCCCAATCATCTTCTGGGTGTAATTATATATGTCTGGGGATTCATTAAACTCATGCAGGCTTTGTGTGAAGCCTACATGTAGTTTACATGTTAGCGACATGAGCAACACTCCTAATTCCATATTCATGCTGCTCATCATGCACACATGAATACAATCAAGGTTTCGCGGACAGCAGCAGTGTTGTCAGCCAGGAGACTGTGCAGAGCAGCACAAGCACAGAAAGAAGATGCATTCGAATTTCACTGTGGGCACACCTGCTCTGCAAGATCACCCAGACAGCCACAACTACCAGCACTGAAAATACTGTAATAACAGCAGTAACAACACATAACAGAAAAGTGTAGAGAACAAGTACACTGGGCTGGGATAGTGTGCTGATGAAATGTGCACAGACATGAATGACAGGAATGAATAAAGTGGAAGAAGGCATGGTAAATAAGGACATGTCCCCAAGAGAGCATATCTCAATGTATGTGCACTTCCAAGACAAGTTAGTAACATGACATTAAGCACATATGTAGATATCACAGTATGTATGGCTGTTTACACCTCCTGAGCAAGTATATTATGATATAAACACACAAGATAGTATATATGTGATGGTCACACAAGGTTACATGTCAATGGGCATGAATGAATGGCTGTGATATAAACATCATTGACATGCTCACTGGAAAGGACATTTAACAAGGATGGTATGTGCAATGGGGGGTATGTGCATATTCTGAAGATCTGCAAAATTACTTGCTTGAATATGACTGACATGTCACCATAGCTCTCAACCAATCAGGGACACACAGCAACAGACTCCTGGACAAATATAGAAAGAAACAGGCACAATCATCGACACCTTTAAAATATGACCATTAACCTGTAGTGCTGGCAGAATATGTGATTGTAACTTATTATACATGTTCTGCAGTAACACGTGTGTACAAATGTAATCATTGTCAGCATTTTATAAGGGGAATTTACCACTCCTTCCCCAAAAGTGACCACTTTTTGGAGAGTCTAAGAGTGACACTGTTAAACCTGGAGTTGAAAACAGGGGCAGTCCTCACAAGTTCAGAGGTTTGTATGACACATAAGCCACCGTCTCCCCCTGCAAGAATCAAATTCATGTCATCAATGTTATCATGGAGCTGTGTATTTACTGGGTACAACACGGAAAGATGTATCACACACACAACTAATAAAATACCTTGAAGGGACGTCTTCACTGTCAAATCCTAATGGGTATACATCTCAGAGAATAATTTTATATGGCCTACCAGATATGGGAGATTGCTATGCCAAATGTGATACACTCGACTAAAGCATCCCTGCTTGACATAGGTATCGGCCATACATATAACAACACATACAAACACCACACTATTATGAGTGCTTTCCCTACATATCCTGGGTATTGCATGCATCTGCTAAATGTAATAGCAATGGATATTGTCTGCAGCATCTGCAATTGATGTGTGAATTAAGAAGAGATGCTTGAAAATGAATGGTAAAGCAGTAAGTGAGACTGATGGCAATGCATCAACTATGCCCATGTGCACAGAAATTACAGCAGTGCAAAGTCAAGTGACAATGATCAAGGATCCTGTCACTGTAATATTGTACACATACCAAAAATACATGGAGACTACTCTGTAAGTACACATCTAACCTCAACACATGCCACACAATCACTGTCCCCCGATACAGCCATTGATTATGTTATACTGCCGTGAAATCCTAACATATATCCATACAGTACAGTCACACTATAGCTGTATCTATGCTACAACTGGACTTCAAGCTGTACATCAGTTCCAGAAAAACATTCACTTTATTGTGCTGCTTTTACTGTATTTGTGTTTCTTTCTACTTTATTACTTTATTTTGCTTTTGCTGCTTGTTCTTAAAAGTGTTCAGTTGCATTCATTCTGCTGCATTTATTACTGATTGTTAGTAGCCTGATCAATTTTTAACTGTTATTTTAAGCCTCTTGGTTTTGTTTTAAGCACTTGGGCTTCAGACCAGTTGTTTTACATTAAGAAGGTTTGTAGTCTACACATTTATGGCAGGAGAGGAAGCTTACATCCTTCTAAGCTGGGAATTGCTGGTTGAAGGCTTAGTGTGTCTGTTATTCTAAAAGTGTCTTAGTTCTGGTTTAAGTACTTGGGCTTCAGGCCAGTTATTTTACATTAAGAAGGTTTGTGGTCTATACTCTTGTGGGAGGAGAGGGTAGCTTCTGTCATTCTGAGCTGGGGCTTGCTGGCTGAAGGCTTATTGTGCCTGCTTATTTGAACATTTTTTTTCTGAAATTGGTGCACTTTGTTTGCTGTAGCATAGACTTGATTCAGATCCGGTGAATCTAGCTCTGTTTGTATAACTTGAGCACTAAACCAGGCCATCTTTTGTTGGAGAGGGTTCCCCTGCACCTTAGTAGCAGGTGTGTGCAGTTAGAACTTTAGAACTTATTTGATTGAATGATGCTGGAACAAGGCTCGGTTTTAAGCTGTTTTATTGGTTAATTTGTTTAGAGCAGTTTGTGCTCATCTGCTACATAGCACCGTGTTTGCAAATTATGCACTGCCACACAGAGGTGGGCTCACTGATGGTTATAGACACAAACATGTTTGTCTGCAAATTTTCCCATAGTACTCTGCCTGTGCTCCATCAGTGAGTTCTCATGATTATCCCTCACTGACAGGTGATACATTCAGAGAAACTCCTGAGGTACCAACACCGATCCTACCCACTATCCCTTCATATTTTTTTGTCCATTTGTCCTGGTCTCTACTTTACCTGGTCCTTCCTGTCCTCTCCCTGTTTTCTGACCACATTGACTTATCCAGCATTATTGATAGACAATTTCCCAGAGTTTCTCCAGCCAGTCTGGTCAACATGGGCATAATGAGGCAATGTAGCAATTGCCTCATATACACTGACAACCTCCTTTTTCTAGTTAACACAAATTCATTCTGTGAGAGATACACATCTCACCTCCTGCACCTACCAAACCAAGAACACATAAAACCTACATATGCGGAGGTCCTTAAAAGAAGCTTACCTAATTATCAGAGACCTCCCAAACACAAACACAAGCATGCTTCACATAATACATCCTCTGCAGAACATAGTACACAGAATATATCACACACCAGTCAAGCCCATAAGGCATAACACAAAAACAAACATCTTAGTCATAGGCTACACAATTGTGAGACAAACATATGTACCTCTCACCAGGATGGATAAGGAAAAGGTCACAATCAGATGTCTGTCAGGTGCCAGGATCCACCACATCACACACACACACACACACACACACACACACACACACACACACACACACACACACACACACACTCTCTAGTCTCTCAACAACAGGCACTGTTATGACTCCATCATAGTCCATATTGGTGTGAACGACTTGAGACGTACCTCACTAGACTATATGAAGAGAGACATGAATGAGCCCTCTGATTATGTGTCTCAGGCAGGTATGTCCCTAGCCTTAAACAGTATTTTTACCTTCGCCTAGGATGATACCTCAATACAAACATAAAATGATTGGCTTCAACAATTGGCTTCAATCCTGGTGTCATTCAATGGGGCTACAGTATCTGTCAGCCTGGAATGACATGGTCGACAGACCTGGCTGCTTTACCAGAGATGGTCAACATCTGTCAACCCTGGGATTTTGGTTACTATTTAAGGCTCTTGCCATCCCCATGGTGCCTTTTTTAGGCAATGTCACAAGAACAAAATTCCCATGTAAAAATACCCTCTAAAAAAAAACCTCAAGGTTATGCTGCTAAACGCTAGGAGTCTAAACCAGAAATTGCACTCACTAGAAGCAGTTCTAACCATGGAAGATGCTGATATTTGTGCAGTCATTGAAACCTGGTTTAAGACTGCAGAGAGCATCCCAGCTATACCAGGTTACATTTTCTTCCACACATTCACACCCCAGACTGAAGGCATAAGAACTAAAGGAGGTGGTGTATCAATATTCATTAAAGATAAATACACCTCTAGATTGGTTAAACAGCATGATTCCCTTGAATTACTCTGGGTACAATTGACTGTAGGTTAGACCCCTCTTCAGGTCATTGCCAGCTATAGGACCCCAACCTTGAATCATGACATCCATTCAGCCTACTTGGATATACTTCGGTCAATGAAGATACAACCAAACACCCTGGATTTGTGGATTTTTATTACCCATCAATGGACTGGGTAAATTATACATGTTCTAACTCACTTGCCCAAAAGTTCCTGGACTTCTTTTACTCCCATGGCTTGGACCAGCTGATTGATACACCCACAAGGGGCTCAAACATCCTGGACCTAATGCTCACCAACATGGGGGACTGCTGCACCACCCCCAGTGTGTGGCCATCCCTGGTGAGATCTGACCACAATCAGTCTCACTAGAAGTAACTATAACACAAGACCCCTCCTTAGCAACAAGTAGAATAAAACAACTTCTCCAAAGCCAATTACAACCTCTTACACGATGGCATAACTAGCTTTCATGTTGGGAAAATGTCAGTTTGAAATCTAACAAGTGAAGCTTTCTTACTTAGCTCATGACATCATGCATTCTATACATGCAGATCAGATTACATTACATCTAATGTGTACATGCAAGCCTAATTGTGAATGTCAAGTCTCTGATTGGTTAATATAACATAGTAGGCTTCTTTTACAAGAATTATGAGCTACACTGTCTGCAAACATATTCATGGTTCCCTTTTATAATAGTGACTATATTTTGTGATCAAATATATACAGAAATGTTATTTTTTTCTTGTAAACAGTTAATTATAGCCACTATTTCTAGTGAATATACTGGAGTTTTTTTTATAACTAGATCTTTGTAAATAACTTTCCTATGCAGTTAGCAAGTGTTTATTATAGGCTTATACATTTACAGGAAATGCTTATGACTAATGGTAATAACTGTAAGGATACTCAAACACCATACTAAATCCTAACAAATATATGTATGAATAATTTTTATTGAACTGTAATTACTTTGCATTTAATATGTTGATTTCCGTATTGTATCCTAGATATTATTTATATATCAGATGTCATGTTTTCAGTTATTATAAAGTCATATCTTTTAGTATATTAGCACTTTATGACAGGGAAAGAGCTCGGCAATATCTATGACTTGTGATAACACAACAAACAAGTTATGAGTTCCAGTATTACCGTATTACTAAGGTAGATATTTACAGCTATCTCTATCTTAATTTTGTCTTTGAGTCATTCACTTTTAAGACATGTTATCCATAGTAAGTTTTATATAAATAATGTTTTTTTATTAATTTTTGTCATTTTAAATGATGCCAGTTAATTATTATTGATTTTTTATATAAATAATGTTTTTTACTAATTGTTGTCATTTTAACTGATGCCAGTTAATTATTATTGATTTTAGTCAGCTATTTAAACATCTGCTATTCCAAACATTTAGGAGTTAATTAAGGACAAATATGCCTTATGGAATATTTCTAAAAATTTATGTTAACATCTTTTGGGAATGACACACACTCACTATGTGCTAACACCCAATTCTTGTGAAGTTTTATTTAGTGGGAGTTTGTCATGATAAGATTTATTCAGAGGGCAAGTAAATACAAATGCTAAATGATTCTTTGATTTGTTCTGCCATTTTGAAGTTTTTATTAGAACTAATACAGATGACATGCTTAGGTATTTTGGATAATCATTTAGATTGTTAATAAAGCTAATGTTTCCTTAGTCTATTAAGCACTAAATTCAGATTATATATATATCCTAATATGTCTCTTGCTTTCTTAGTGAATAATTCCTGTATAAATGTTTAATGTTTCTAATAACAGTGTATGTAACTCATCTCTAAAACCTAACTGGAATTAATATCTGATTAGTTGTTTATCACTACTATTTTTCTCTTAATTTATAATATATTCTCCATTTTTTACTTTGTTTTCATGGGCTCAAACCAACAAAGGTTGATGGTTGGGATAGGTAGTCTAGCAGATTTAGTTTTGTTTGCTAGACTAGGAATGTATCTCATTCCATGTATAGGGTGTATTACAGTTTATATCAGAGTGAAATATGCTAATTATTTTGTTATTTAACTGTTTTTCTAGTTTTGAAATGCCTGGCACAATTGTTTTACTTTTATCTTTCATGGGTAAAGTTATTTGGCTTGAGATAAATGGAAATACAACAATTGATATTGTCTATTCAGGAAGAGTATTATGTATACAGGATTCTATTAATACAAGTTCCTTTATTATTTGTTATATTTAAAGAATTCTGATATGGATTTAACTTTGATATCCTTAAATACTAATGACTTAAGCAAACCATATATGAGAAGTAACCTACTAAGGTATCTTAAACTAAACAAGGCTCAAGTAGTTTTTCTCCAAGAGACCCACTTTAAAATAAATGACACATTTATGTGGGACCCTAAGGAATACACAATACTTGCTCAATCTTCTTATAAAATAAGACCAGAGGATTAACAATTCTATGGAAAAAGACTTTCTTAAATCCCCAAATCATTTACAGACATGTAGATAATGATGGACTCATGGCCTTAGTTATACTTAAGTTTAATAATAGAATTTGGACCCTGGTTAATTTATACTGGCTCCCGGGTATGTGGGTTGGACTAGCTAAGAAACACTTACACTTTATTACAACTACTTCTAAAGGTAATATTATACTAGGAGGTGATTTCAATTGTATCACAGATATAACAGACACTACCAATAGGAAATCTCCTAGACTATTTTCCTCAGCCAAACAGTTAAAAAAAATGGACATAAATGTTTAAATTAAAAGACAGCTTTAATGCTTTGGGTCCAAATTCTTTACTATTCTCACACCAGGACTATAGACATGGTACCTAAACTAGAATAGATAAAATTTATGTCTCACAAGATCTTTATTCTAAAATCTTGATTTTTTCAATACAGCCTTGTCCCTTTTCAGATCATAATTCCCTGTTGTTAACAATACACTTGGAATTCAATCACTTAGTTGTTACTTCAAGGATTCCTTCATATATCACAAACATTAAGGACTTTAAATCTTGGATAACTTCTGAACTTCAGCTTTTCTTAGAGATTAATTATAAAATTGAAGCAAACACAATTATGTTTTGGGATTCTCTTAAGGCCTATCTATATGGTAAAACCATTAGCTGGTACAAAAATAGAATTAAAGAATGGGACTCAGAGTTACAGCAGCTCCAAAATCAAATATTATCTGTTAAATCTAACAAGAACTTAATTGCTACAGATAATAAGAAGAAAAAAGAAGAAGCAAATAAGAAATACAATGAAATATTATCCCATAAAACTAATTTAGCTATGGAAAAGCTGAAATTAAATTTTTATGCTACTTCTCCTAAGCATCTTCATAACCCTTCTAAGAAAGTTAAGATACAATCAAAATTAATAATATGGATAGTATCTTTCATGAAGGAAAAAGGAAAAATGTCTCAGACATAGGGGACATTCTGGAGGCTTTTAATTACCATTATGCAAAGCATCATGAAGATAAAATAAGTACAAATGAAAGTGAGAAGTTAGAGAATATAGTTCCCAACATAACAAGAACATAAGCTAGATCTATAAAAAAATATTTCTCAAAAGGAAATTATAGATGGGATTAAAGGAAGTAAGTCTAATAAAGCACCTGGTATAGATGGCTTAATTATCAAAATTTATAGATTGTTCCCTTCTTCTATAATCTCTCTAGGACATAAAACCTTTCTTGAAGTTCAAACATTAGCTAATATTCTTCCTTCTTGGAGATATTCTCTAATTTTCCTATATTAAAAGAGAATAAGGACCCTAATCATTGCAACTCATATAAACCAATTTCTTTGTTGAATAATGATTATAAACTATTTATGTCAATTATGGTCAATAGATTGAAAATATCCATAACTAAAATAATTAATGAAGACCAACTGGTTTCATACATAACAGGTATACTTAGGATAATATTAAAAGAATATTAACTCTGATAGATTACCTCAATAGAGGAAACCATGAAACATTGATAATAGTTCTAGATATTCAAAAGACCTTTGACTCCTTAAATTGGGTTATTTATTTAAAGTCTTACAGTTATTTGACCCCCCTTTTTTATAACAATGATAAAGAAAATCTATGAAAATAATCTACCATATGTCAAATTAGGTCGCTTTACTTCCAAAGCAATCCAAATCACTAGAGGTACTAGACAAGGATGCCTCATGTCCCCTATCCTATTTGCTCTGGCCATAGAAATACTTGCCATTTTAATGCATAATAACCCAAAGGTAAGATGTATAAATATATATGACTAATATATTTCTAAATAATGATGTTTGCTGATGATGTCTTAATTACCTTACCCAACTCTAAGGAAGTGTTAGGTGAAGTGGATATAGTAACAACAAATTTCCAAAAAATCTCAGGACTCTCCTTCAACAAATCTAAGTCCAAATATTTATTATTAAATAAAAACGAACATACAGGTTCCAATTAATCATATTATTGGAAACCAAGTTTCAACTCTAGACTATTTAGGAATAGTCCTAGGCAAGAATATACAGGAAACCTTACAGTTTAACTATGCTAAAGCCATAGACTTAATCAAGACATTAATAAGCAAATGGAATAATTTGTTTATAACATTTGATGATAGGTTACAACTGATAAAAATGGTTTTGTTACCTAAAATATTATATATAGCACAAGCCCTTATACTCCACCAGGAAAGAAAATCCTTAAAGAAATCACTTCCACTCTGATGAAATTCCTATGGTACCCCAAAAGAAATAGAGTGGCATATTCTCATCATATCAGAAAATGGGAAAGGGGTGGGGGTTAAAATTCCCAGAGACTGAAACTTATATAAAGGCATCTACAATTAAAATAGTGATGAATTGGATAAATCCTAGATGCTCTTCCAATTGGAAACAGTTACACTCCATTATACTAATGAATGAAAATTGTTTATCAAAGAATACTTTGGTAAATGACAAAGATAGCAAGATATGGCACTATTTAAATTTACAGTATAGTACAACAAAATTAACTAAACTAACACTAATAAACAATATTTTTGATCTGTTTAGAAAATTCATTAACACAAATATTAGATATAAAACTGTGGCATAGATTTTTAATACCATTTACTATTACAAGGGATTTCCCTGATAAAACACAGAGAGATTTTTGGTTTATGGGAAAATAATAACCTATTTTGTTGGTTGCAATGTATTGAAAACCAACAAGCTTTGAACACACAAAGTATATTGTCAACCTGTGGCTTATCCCCTAATGACTGGTTGGTTCTTCAGAGTGTCACAGCATACACCAAGATCTGTGTAGAATAATACATAACTCATTCTTCAAAACCGTACCGAAATTATGAACTGGATTTTTGGAATTCTATATAATAATATCAATGTTAAGAATGAATTATCATATCAATATAGCACTTTAATTGTCTATAAGACAGCTCCTAAAGATTCTTACTGGCAATCCCTAACTAAAGGGTTTCAAGTATCACTATCAATGGAAGATAAAACTAACATTTTATTTTCAGTTAAACTAACTTCTTACTCACAATTCTGGAGCATTTTTCATTGGAAATTTCTACACAGATCCTTTTTGACACCTGAGAAACTCTCAAAAATGAACCCTTCAAACAGCAAGTTTTGTTGGAGATGTCATCTGTCCACTAATGCTGAAAGGTCTCATATTTTTTATGACTGTACTAATATTAAACCATATTGGAATGAGATTAACAAATTTCTTCAAGCTATCTGTACTGATATATTTGCTTTGACGTAGTCTTTAATTTTATTGAATGTTGTTAATAGTAATAATATGAAGAAAGATAACCTGTATTTGCTGTGGACAATGTTAGCAATAGCCAGAAAATGTATACCTAGAAGATGGAACTCTAATGTAGCACTCACAAATGGAGAAATTCCTATCATCACTGAAGAAATGCATACTAATGGAGAAAAGAACTAAAGAGTTAAGAACTTTTCCTAAGCCATTGGTTAATAATCTGTGGAGGAATGTTTCGAACTTGATTGATACACTACAGATGGAACCAAACTCTTCCTAGCTATCATAGTTTATATATTAACTTATTATTTAACTACAAATGTTTTTATCTGAATCCTTTTTGTCAGGCTGAATGTAAATGCTGTAAATAGTTATTGAATGTTATGAATGTTATGTTATTGAATATTATGAATCCTACCACCCAACACTACAACCTGTGAGAGATGCACTTATATAGCCAGACTGGAAGCAAAGTTCTCTTCGCCCATGACTGGACTAGAGAGTCAAGAGGAGAAGGTAAACACATGCACCACACCACACTCATCACATAGTCCCTCAAAACCTACACCACCAAAACACACACATAGAAACACAAAACACACACCTACATTTGCAGAGGCTCTCAATAAAAACCTGCCCAAGCATCAGGGACCTCCAAAGCAGAAACTCCCACAAACTCCACCCCCCAACACAACCCAAATGACACATAGCCAACAAACTCAGTGTGCCACTCAACCACAGCCCATAAGGCATAACAACGTACCCAATACTCTAGTCATAGGTGATGCTATAGTCAGGCACACTGATGTTCCACTCACCAGGCTAAATAAGGAGAAAGTTACTGTCAGCTGCCTGTCAGGTGCCAGGATCCACCACATAACATGCGCACTCAGGTCACTCCACAACAAGTACAAATATGACACTGTCATTGTCCATGTTGGTGTGAATGACCTGAGACGTACCTCCCTGGACTACATGAAAAGAGACATGGAGCAGCTCTCCGAACTTGTAGCCCAGGCAGGTATGACCCTAGCCCTGAGTAGCATCCTGCCCTCACCCAGAATGATACCACAGAACAAGGACAAAATGATTGACTTCAACATTTGGCTAAGCTTCTGCTGTCATTCTAAGGGGATCCAGTATTTGTCTGCCTGGGATGACATGAGCGACAGACCACGATGCTTTGCCAGAGATAGCCTGCACCTGTCACCCTTGGGATTCCAGATACTGGCTAAGGCTCTTGCCACCCCATATAGTGCCTTTTTTAGGCAAGGTTCAAATGACAAATTCACCACCATAACAGGTACAAGCAAGCAAAATCTGAGGGTAATGCTACTCAATGCTAGAAGTCTAAACCTCAAAATGCACTCACTTGAGGCACTCCTTAAAATGGAGAACATTGACATCTGTGCAGTGACAGAGACCTAGTTCAAAGCTCCAGAGAGCACCCCTGCATTACCAGGCTATAATTCATACCACACCTTTCGGCCACCTAACCCGGAATGAATCAATAAAGGTGGAGGCATGTCCATATTCATTAAGGATATCCACACCTCCAGGCTAGTTGCACAGCATAATGCATCTGAGATTATCCAAGTGCAACTAACTCTGGGCAAGACCGCAATCCAAATTGTAGCTTGCTACAGACCCCCACCATGCCCCAGAATTCCCACTCCTCATTTCTTGATACACTGGAAAGTATTAGGGTACAACCCAACACCCTAATAATGGGCAATTTCAATTACCCCACCATTAACTGGGAAAACTACTCATGTTCCAACTCTTGCTCAACGTTTTCTGGAATTCATAAATTCCAATGCCTTGGATCAACTTATTCATACCCCCACCAGGGGCATCAATATCCTAGACCTGGTCATTACCAACATGGTTCCACACCAGAGGTCAATTCCTTGTTGGTCAGTTCCGATCACAAGCTAATCACCCTAGACATCCACATCCCGCCCCCACCCCCAATTAGGGAAACCACTGTAAAAAACTTCTCCAAAGCCAACTTCACACTTCTTAAGACAGAAGTGGCAAACTTCATGACACCCATGCAGACAGACAATAGAGGTATGACCGCTGAATCCTACACAAATGCACTTTATAAGCACTTACACAAGTGCATGGATCATGCTATCCCTAATAGAACCAAGATGCTATCCTCCAAAACAAGGAAGCCAATCTGGTGGTCCTCTGCCATAATCAAACTCTGCAACAGAAGAAAGAAACTGTTGCAAAAAAGAGTAAAATCCCATGAATGGAGGAACTCCCTGGTCAACCTCAGTAAGAAGCTGAGATCCCTCATAAAATCCTCCACAGCTAGTTACGAAAACAAAATTGCCACTGATTCTTAAGACAACCGCAAAACATTCTATAGCTATGTCAAGAATCACAATGGCAACACTCAGATCTGCTCTGAGTTACAGCACAATGTCACTAAATATATACAGAACCAACTGATGTTGCCAACATCCTGGCAGATAGGTTCAGTGCTAACTTTACCCCCCTCTCACCCCCTAGAGGGCCCATCTCTATACTGGAAGAATGCAAAGTTCCTGTAATCACGGCTGCACAGGTAAAAAACACACTCTCCAAAGCCAAGAACACAGCATCCATGGGACCTGACAATATCCAAGGTTGCATTCTACATGAACTACAGAATGAACTGGCACCCTACCCAAGTACCATGTTCAGTCATAGCCTCACCTCAGGCTTTGTGCCCACTGAATGGCGCACTGCAACAGTTATCCCACTCCACAAAGGGGGAGTCATGACGGACCCTGGGAACTATCACCACATTAGCCTGACAAGCCTGGTCTGCAAGGCCATGGAACGTATCATCATGGAACTCATAAACAAAGACATTGGTAGTCTCTAAACTCTGGACCCTACCCAGTTCGGAGTTATAAAAGGCAGATCATGTCTCCTAAACCTGATTGACTTCTTTGAAGCAGTCACCAAAGCCATAGATGAGGGTAAGGTGGTTCACACAGCTTATCTAGATCTCGCCAAGGCTTTCAATACCATCCCCCACTCTGGAATTATAGATAAGCTCACTAAACTAGGTATAAATCCCTATGTCACAAGATGGGTTGCCAACTGGCTCATGGACAGAAACCACACTGCGAAAGTAGCAGACTCCAAATCCGACTTCAGACCAGTGACAAGTGGAGCACCACAGGGTTCAGTCCTGGGTCTTCTCCTGTATGGTATCTACTTCCCTGAAGTACAGGCTAACACAGAAGGTCTTTGGCTAACAAAGTTTGCAGATGACTGCAAACTAGGAGCCATAATCGAAGCTCATAATGATGTGGACATACTACAAAAGGGCCTCACTGAGACAGATGCTTGGTGTCAAAGCCATGGCCTGAAGCTTAATGCCAAAAAGTGTATTGTCATCCCCCTTGGTAAAAAACTCTGTACCCATGAACTACCACATAGCTGGTAGTCTATTTAATGCCGAAAATGTGATAAGAGACCTTGGGACACAGGTGGACAGTAGTCTCTCCTTTGATAATCACATTGCCACAGTGGTCAGCAAATCCTTCTACATGGCTCACCTCATCATAAAAGGATTCTCATCCAGAAAAAAAGAGGTAATTGTTCCCCACTACTCATCACTCATTAGACCCATTATACAGTACAATGCCCCTTTTGGTATGTACATCACAAGACATCTACAGCAACTGGAAAGGCCACAGAAATACCTGACAAAGAGGGTTACTGGCCTCAAACAGATGCCCTATGCAGACCGTCTCAAAAAACTCCAGGTTTACTCCGTCACATATTGCCTACTCAGAGGTGATCTCTGCCTAACATACAAAGCTATGTCAAACCCAGAGCTGTTGGACATGCTCCACTTAAGGAAATCCCAATCCCTCCTAGCTACACACTCTAGGGACCTAAACCTTGTCACCACAATAAACAGAACATGCTGGAGGGATAGAGTCCTGAACCAGAGACTTCCCATACTCTGGAGCAGACTACCTATCTATGTCAAACAGAGCTCCTCATTAGCACTCTTCAAGAAAAATCTTGATGACTGGATGGGAAATAGGAAATTCACCCCAGGGATCACTTCTGTGACTCTGCTCGACAGGGGCACAGGAAAATAATTTTCTTGGGTGGCGAAAGCCAAGGTACATTTTTGTCTAGGCTTATATAGGCCCTAGGGCCAATAGCCTAGTACCTACCTATGAATGTATTAAATTATTGTGTTCTTTCATCAAAAAAAAATTATAGTAAAAAAAAAATGATTTCAACAATTAAAAGCAGATTTTCAAGCAAGAGGTTATACACTTAAGAGCACTGAAGCAAGTATAAGTCAGGTTCTTTCTGAAAGACAGGGGAGATGCAGATATTATTTTTTCTCCCCAGACTAGTACAGATAACCACTATTCCATCTCATGTGATTGGGGGAATTGTGGGATTTCCCCTCACATGTTCTAGTGATGTAAATACTGTTTGTGAGATTATCAAAAAGAAATGGAGAATTTTGACTGTCCCAGATGAGCTTAGAAATGGTATAACAGATAGACAACTGTTTTCTTTTAGGAATAACTTGAATTTGAAGAGACAGTTGTGTTATAAGAGATGGGGTGGGGTGGAGACCCCTAGATCACACCGTCAGGGAACGCACCCGTGCCTGGGATGTCGTGCCTGCAGTTTTATACATTCTCATTTGAATGCAATTTTTATGCTGATTGCACCACTAGAAACTTAGTTTATTTATCCTTCTGTGTGCTCTCTCATGTCTTTTATATGGGAAGGCCAACCGCTCCTTTAAGGAGCGCATACTTGAACATTACAGAGACATCAGGAATAGAAAGACTGACAGTGCTTTAGCAAGACACATGATAGATGAAGGTGATCACCTTCATTTTAAGTTTTTAGTGTTAGAAGTGGTAGGAGAAAATATTAGGGGTAGTGATCTGAAGAATAAAACTGAGATGAAAGAGCTAGCCTGGATCCTCTCTTTGCAGGCAGACCATCTTCAGGGTTTAAATGGGATTTTCTCTTTAAAGCCGTCTCTACTAGCCCGGGCTCTTCCACATTAAGTGTGTGTGTGTGTGTGTGTGTGTGTGTGTGTGTGTGTGCGTGTGTGTGTGTGTGTGTGTTTATATCTATATATATATATATATATATATATATATATATAGAGAGAGAGAGAGAGACACACATATATATATATATATATATATATATATATATATATATATATATATATATATATATATGTATATATTATATATATATATATATAAAATTTTTAGGTTACAGTAGTTTTGTTTTTTTATTATGTATATATGTATTTGTTTATTTTTCATATATTTTTAATTTAAAGTATTTAGTCTTTGTGATATACCTCGTTGGTATCTTTTTAAGATTTATGATAGGAAATTATGTCATTGATTAAAGAATATATGAGTTGCATGATTAATTTGGTGAATGTCTGATGAAGCTATAGGTATATTGCAAAAGCGCTCACTTTTGGTTGTTATATTTTGAGTGTGTTTTATTAAACCAATAAGCAGGAAAAAAGCACCAGCAAGCCGTAACCACCTTAAAACATTTAATGTGTTCCACAGCAAGCAAAGCACAACACAGCACACAATGATAACGCTGAAACTACTAGCAGTTCGTTTTCGTCTCCAACTTCATCAGAATAATGCTGATAATCCAAACCCCTCCCCATTTATACCTTTGCACACTGCCAAAACTTAAAATCATGTGACACTAAATTCCATTTTAACCCTTTCCTAAACATACCTTAAAAACAGGCATAATAAATACAAGCATAATAAATACAACTTTTCCCTGTTTAAAACACTTTTAAATATCTAAAAACACACTTTCAAAACCTGTAGTAAATAAACAGATGGATATAAAAAAAATTAATGCATGTTAAAAATGAATGAATGAATGAATGAATGTAAAAAAAATCAAGTAAAATCAATCTTGTTGAACAATATTTCAAACCACATGTGTGAAATTCATAACTTCGCTGCTCTTCATTTTAAAACTGGGGCTAGGGAGACCATGTCATTCAAACCCAGCCACCTATTGGCTTCTAATACCAGTTGCCAGTTAACTTCTCTATATTCCAACATGGTCTCCCTAGAATCACCCCTATCATCCATTACCACTTCATCTAATACAAAAAAAGTGTAAGAAGCACCTTCACAGCTCAAAGTGTGTTTATATAATGCGTTTCTGTTGTTACCCCTCTTAATGTAGTAAAGGTGTTCATATATTCTTTTCTTAAAACACCTTTCCATCTTACCTATGTAAAATGCTTTACATTTCTTACAGGTTGCAATGCAAACAAGTCCCTTACTTTCACAATTAAAATAGGATTTAGAGGTAGTGTGTCTATTCCTGTTACTGACAGTAATTTCAGAAGTATCAGCTATAAAAGGGCATTGTTGGCATGTTCCACACTTGAACGTACCCACTTTTCTAATTAAGTTTCCCCCAAGTTTATTTTCCATAAGGTCCTTAATACATCTACCTTTTCTGAAGATGAATTTTAGTGGGACATCAAATTTTAAATTCAAGTCAGAGAGCTTGGAAAATCTGTTCCATTCCCTCTGGACAATGTCTCTAATGACCTGCACATCACCACTAAAATCCACAATAAAGGCATTCTCATAGGAGTCACTGTCCACATTGCTCATTACCCTTTCTTTTATACCTGTATCACCAGAATGTAAAATTGGTGTAAATCTGTCCTTCCTGTGCTGCAATACTTCTTCCTGGAGTTCCTTAATCAAGGTCTCCGGGTATCCTCTTTCTAAAAACATACATTTTAGTAGGTCACACTCATCCAAAAAATCATTGTCATCAGAGGTCATTCGACTTCCACGTACATATTGACCCTTCACTATTCCTTTCTTTTGGAAGTATGGGTGGGCACTAGAAAAGTACAAAAATGAATTACAATATGTCTCCTTCTTGTGTACTTTTGATTCAAACCCATTACTACTCTTCCTAATATGGACATCCAAAAACTCAATACTGTCATAACCTGTCTTATATGTGAATCTAAAAAAATCAGTACTGTTGGAAATGTGTTCAAAGAAGTCTATAAATTTCTCCTCACAACCTGTCCAAAATATACAGATATCGTCAAGGAAACGTTTGTATAGTGCCCAACAATCCTTAAATACTGAATTAAACACATACTTTTGCTCCCACCAAGCCATCACTAGGTTTACGTAAGTGGGGGCACACATGGCCCCCCATGGCAACTCCCTTTAACTGTTGAAAAAATTCCCCTTCAAAATAGAGAAAATTGTTGTTTAATACCAATTCCATTAAGACAGTAAAACCCCCCTGGACTTGGTTTTGTGTTTTATTAAAGTAATTTTGTTTTAGCCGTGGTGGTCGAGCACTTGTTTTTTTTCTACAGTTATATTCATTTTTAAGTGCCGTGCCTTTACCGAGTTGGTCTCCCTTTTTTCTACAATACCTATTTCACATCATTACATCAGTAGTACATCATATGCCTATATGTTTATCAGTGGAAATGTGTGGGTGAGGACCTCAACACCATATATGGACACATTACAAATGAGGTGGATATGGTTCATGCAGAACAGTTAATGACACAAATGCTGGCAGTCACACAATGCTGCTGGGGAACAGCTGTATAATCTTTGTGAATAGCAACACAATAATGCATACAATGATTTCGCCAAGGTTGTGAGTGAATCTCAAACTGTCATACGTTTCTGTATTCATGTATGACAGCATTACAAGATGTTGGTGAACCCGGGCATTTGTGTCCATGTAATTACTATGACATAACATTGCTGTGTGTCAGATATAATTTCCAGATACTAGGTATACACATGCACACCTGTGCCATACTGTGGCTGTTACAGTGATGGTTGAATGAGAACTATGTAGAATGTGAATATACTCCGCTATCAGAATGCATGCCTTAGTAAGGCAACAGAATACATAGCATCAACCCATGTCCCCAGTCCTCAGGAGGCATATTCTTACAGATGTTATAGAAGGAACATGCAACCAAATGGCAACAGTGGGCATCAATACAGTAGCTCAAATCCCAGATCGAAATACATTGTTGTAGGACTACAGTACATCCACACCTTAATGTAGCACATGTGGATGACAACATCAACATGTGCAATGTTCATAGGGTCATATAACATTAATAGGCTAGCAGCCAAGAGCCCATGCAAGAATAGCCATTATTATCCCTGTGACTCCACTGGACCAGTAATCAAAGAGTCTCAATCCTCACCACTGGCACCTGTGGGGAACATTCCCTGAGAGGATAACAGGTACACACACATTATTTCCAGATGCAGCTCTCTGCATCAAGTGCAACTCCGCTTCGGAGCACACACAGACCACAGTCAGTCCGGGGCTGATTTCTCCCTATTTCTCTAGACCCCCAATAAGACTCCCTACTGGCACAGCTATAGTTTTGAGTCCTTAGCCAGAGTTCCAAACCAAGTCATCCAACACTCTATCTGTCCAACCAGTGCTTTGTGTCCCTGCTAAAAAGTAGCTGATAGACTCATTCTTGGAGATTTGATTTGTACATACACACACACACACACACACACACACACACACACACACACACACACACACACACACACACACACACACACACACACACATGGGAAAGGCTAGCACAGGTTTACTAGCTATGCTCCATTTTGTCCAGACTATAAGGTAGTTACCACTGCCACCAATACCCTTCACCAGTTACTTTAAGGCCCTTAACAAAGGTTGTTCAATTTTACTGTTTAATATTAATACTAATAAAAATGGTATTTTGACCAAGAGCAAGCCTATTAGGAGTGGCCCACGCAGTGTCATCAAATAAATATACAAGTACTCTCAAAACTTAAATATCTCTTCAAAGATCAGCCACAATGAAAGGTTTAAATATATTTAATAATAAATAATATATAAATAATAAAAGAGCAAGACAATACTAATGTATATTCACAGTGACATCAGAGTTCAAAACCACAGGGAATATTTAAAATAACTTTGCATGACAGGCTCAGACAAATAAAGAAAAACAATATCTAAACTAAGCTTCACTATATTCCTGACTGTATCTAAGAGAGTTACTATACCCCAATAACTTACTAGAACAAGGCAGATGATGTGGTGAGTGGTCCTTTGTATTGTTGTCGGGCTCAGGATAGAATACAGAATGCTCAGTCTCTCTAAGAAACTTCTCAAAATAATATCTAAAATATTACTTCTGAGATAGTTGCAGAATGACATCACTTCTTGTCATCTGACATCTAGCTCCCATGCAAACCCCCCATTGGTGGAAGCTGGCAGGACTTAGCACCTACCTGTAAAAATACACATACAATGGCTTTGTTCACCCCAAAGACAATACAGAAATCTTCCTAGCACAGACTTTGTGTCTCTACCTGCCTTGAAACCTGTGAGATAGCATCTTTATGACCTAGCCTATACAGTGATTTAATTTTAGATATTTTTCTACAGTTTGCTGGACAGAGGTTAACCCTCCAGTTTCCTCTGTTAAAACATATACATTTTTACTCAGTTACAATAGTGCATGCACATTTCTGTTCTCTCCAGTAAGGCACATTGTGGATACATTTCCAACCCGAGCACTCTACAAAATACCATTTTAACACAAACATCTGTACAAATCAGTTTGATATTCACATTAATAGTTCTAATACATTTGTAACACCAGCATCTTGTATGACTCACAGTTCTTATACATTTGTAATACAAGCATCTTATTTAAATCAATTTGATATTCACAAATTACATAATTATTTACAAAATTCCAGCTAGCTGTGCTGGCAGTACCTCCTTTCATCACAATCACATTTAATCCAACTAGCTATCTCTAGGCGAGGGAAAATAGTAGGGGTATGTGCATATGTGGTTGATTTTATTACAGCCTGCCTCTGTCCCCATGATACATGGGCACCACCCATGAGTGAATTAGCAATGGCACATCCAGTGATCTGGAAATGGCTTGTAGAGGGTCATGGAGGGGATTTCCTTCACAATGTGTGAATACATCTTTGAGATAATGACAAGCTCAGTGTTCCACAGAAAGGATGTTATGTGAACAGAGGGAAAAAGGGGATGCTGGATTTAGGGGGCTATGTAAAACAGTCTTCTGAGTGGGAGTCAAATGTGAGCAGATTCAAAACATCATACAATGACCGTACTATACCACTATCCCACACACAAGTTGACTGAGGTCAGATTCAAGCACCACACCTGCCACCACACGTCTAACTTGCACTCTGTTCGATTGTACTTTATAGAGGATGACATCATTAGTGTATGCGGAGATGAAGATATTGGGAGGAGAGTACTGACATAGCTGTGGACTCGCATCCTAGTGTAACCTGTCTTCTGACTGATAGTTAAAGGAAGGCAGCAGAAGGTAGGCTTATGCCGACATGAGTCTGCACATAAACACAAATTGACTGTTGTGAGATTAGAACCCCTACCTACTGTATGTAGTTAAACAAGCTAGAGAAGACAGTACTTAATGCAAGCACCACCCAAGAAGCTTGACTTAGATAGTGTCAGCGCATGCTTTATAGAGGATGACATCGTCAGTGTATCCTGAGAAGATGTTGGGAGGACCGTTTGAAATTGCTGTGGAGTCATGTAGCATTGTAAAAGTATCTCCTGAATGCTACTTGTGTGAAGGTAGCAGGACCTGGATTCACACTCATCTGACTACTCACACACACACAGACATAGACACATGTATACAAGTTGATGCTGTGAGACTGGAATCCCTACTTATGTAGTAACACAACTTAGAAAGCACAGTACTTAACACTAGCAATACCACAGAGATCTGAATTTAATACCGTTAGAGTGTACTTGGTAGAGGATGACATCATCACAGTGTTGCAGGTAACATATACTGTTATGAGACTTGGGTGCAAAGCCAGGATTTGTGATATGATTGCGCAAACATACTTATAAATACATCCTGGCAACCTAGGTCAAATGAGGTGTCATGAATACATATTGCAGAAGTGAGACAGACATGAACCTGTTTTTCATGATGTTGTGTAGATGAGACACACACACTTGGCAAACACCAGTGGTGCAATGATGGATTATTTACCTTCATATTTAGATGAAGGTATGACCATATTAATACAAGTTACTGACAATATCAATGGGATATGATCATGCATGACCAATGTCCACTGTCACTATAAACCCATACCAAATGTAACAATGCAATTACACTATATAATTCTGGAGTCTATTTCACAATGCCCCAAGTACTGATATATCATTTGCAAGTGCATTGTTGCAGGGCATACATGAATATTAGAAAGTATGTCAACGTATGTGTTTAGTGAAGCACACAAGTCACTGCCCTTCTCTTGTATTAATAAATGCATTTCCATGTATTGGAGGTTTACAGTAACCAGAGTTAGACATGCTATACACCTCTTCACAAAGAACATCATTGAGAAGCTGATTTTCATAGGTTTATAGGTTCATAGGTATGTACTAGGCTAATGGCCCTGGAGCCTTTACAAGCTTAGCCCATAGTAGTGCCTTGGCATCATGCCACCTGACGTTAATTCCCAGTGCCTCTATCAAGCAGAGCCACTGCAGTGATCCCCAGGGTGAACTTTCTATTTCCCATCCACTCATCAAGATTTCTCTTGAAGAGGGCCAGTGAGGTGCTCTGCTTGACATGTATGGGTAGTCTATTCCAGAGCACGGGCAGTCTCTGGGTTATGAATCTGTCCCTCCAGCATGTTCTGTTGGATGTGGTAATGAGGGTGATATCTTTGGTTAATGTGGTGCAGAGGGATTGGGATTTCTTTAGATGTAGCATTTCTAACAGAGCTGGGTCAGATATGGCTTTGTAAGTCAAGCAGAGATCGCCTTTTAGTAGATGATATGAGACAGAGAATAGCTGGAGTTTTTTCAGTCTGGCCATGTAGGACATGTGTTTAAGGACTGGGATCCTCTTTGTAAGGTACTTTTGTGGCCTTTCCAGCTGTTGCATGTGTCTAGTGAGGTACATGTCAAATGTGGCATTATACTCGATGATTGGCCTAATGAGTGAATAGTAGAGAGAGATGATGACCTCTTTCTTCCTGTATGCAAAACCGTGGTAATGAGATGTGCCACATAGAAGGACTTTCTGACACAGTGGCAATGTGGTGGTTGAAGGAGAGGTTGCTGTCAACTTGTGTCCCCAGATCTCTTATAATGCCTTCAGTGTTCAGTGGGCTCCCATCAATGTGGTAATTAGTGGGAACTGGGTTTTTCCCAAAGGGGATGACAACGCATTTTTTGGCATTAAGCTTAAGGCCATGGTTTTGACACCAATCATTGGTCTCAGTGAGGCCTTTCTGTAGGATGTCTACATCACTTGGGGAATTAATAATGACTCCCAGCTTGCAGTCGTCTGTGGACTTGGTCAGCCAGAGCCCCTCCGTGTTGGCCTGGACTTCTGAGAAGTAGATGCCAAACAGGAGAGGACCCAGAACCGATCCCTGTGGGACTCCACTCGTGACTGGTTGGCGGTCTGACTTGGAGTCCGCTACTTTCACACTGTGGGTTCTATCTGTGAGCCAGTTTGCAACTCACCTAGTGATCTAGTGGTTGATGCCTAGTTTGGTGAGTTTATCAATAATTCCTGAGTGAAGAATGGTATCAAAGTCATTGGTCAGATCAAGGTAGGCTGTATGAACTGCCTTAACCTCATCAACTGCTCTGGTGACTGCCTCAAAAAAGTCAACCAGGTTGAGCAGGAATGATCTACCTTTCACAAAACCAAATTGCGTGGGATCTAGAGTTTGGAGATTCCCTATATCCTTGTTAATTAGGTCCATGATTATGTGCTCCATAGCCTTGCATATCAGACTCTTCAGGCTAATGGGGCAATAATGCCCAGGGTCTGTAGTGGCTCCCCTTTTATGGAGAGGGATGACTGTAGCAGTGTGCCATTCACTAGGGACAAAGCCTGAGGTGAGGCTGTGATTGAACAGGGCACACAGATGTGGTGCCAGTTTACTTTGTAGTTCATGTAGAACACATGCAGAGTTATTGTCGGGTCCCATGGAAGCTGTATTCTTGGCCTTGGAAAATGCATCTTTAACCAGTGCTGCAGTAAAGCTGGATGCCTGGCATTCTTCCAGTATTGAGATTGGTCCTTTGGAGGGGAGGGGTAAAGTTGGCACTGAATCTGTCGGCCAATATGTTGGCAATATCTGTTGGCTCAGTATAGGGGGTACCATTGTGCAGTAACTCAGAGCAAACCTGGGTATTGCCGTGGAGATTTTTGATATAACTATAGAAAGCTTTGTGGTTGTTTATAGTGTCTGCCACAATTCTGCCTTCATAGCTGGCTTTAGAGGTTTTGATGAAGGATCTCAACTTTTTGTTGAGGCTAATAAGGGAGTTTTTCCACTCTTGGGACTCCACCTTTTTTCTGCAACAGTTTCTTCCTTCTGTTGTAGAGTTCATTAATGGCAGGAGACCACCAGATTTGCTTCCTTCTTTTGGATGATGGTAAAGTATTAGCACATGCTTGATTTGAATTTCAGGTATTCAACATGGACTTGTGAAGTAGTATCCAGTGGTGTTCATTGCCAAACTGTGTGCAATTAGAGCCATACAGAAAATGACCTGATTGTAGTTAACTGCAAAAGACATCTGTTTGTTGTTAATGTTTCATGTGTCAAGCTTGCAGGATATGTTACGGAGGAAATTGCTGCCAGGTAGTATGATGCACATGCTGTAGTCTATCTTTGAAATGTTGGGGCCAAAGTTGTATTACATTAATAACTGTTGGCTTTACCTTCCCCATTTCCACAATGTTAAGCGCCAAGCAAATGCGGTTCTCTGCTTAAGGAAAGCAGTGAAAAGTTTCATGCAGTACACCTTCCTTCATGCAAACAGGCTCACCAGTGTTGTGTGGCTATCAGCACTCTAACAGTACAGAGTGTGGAAATACACCTTCTGTCCAACGTTCTCTGTGTACAAGCAGTGATCTGCTGCTCTAAGCACAGGTGAGCAAAGGTTCAAATCCAGATGATTCTTTTTTTTTTTTGTTTTACACAAATAGTGCGAGGATGTCATCAGCTAAGTAAATGTGACAATCAATGACTACACTAAAGTATGTATCTTCCCCAAACTGTAACAGTAATACCTACCTCAATAGACTTCTAAAGCTAGTAGCAGTTTTGCAGGTCTCATTGGAAATCACAAGTGAATTGTGTGTACGGCTTGCTACAATGACACAGGGTGGCACATCTTTTGAAATGGTAGTATGACTCAGCAAATATGCTGATTATTTATGTTGGGACGGATATCATGAAAAGTGTGTGCACTATGCTTCTTCACAGTAATGACAGTTTCCGCATCATATTAGATGAAACTTTCATCCATAATCCTACTAAAGATGTTGCAGTATATTCTGATGAGACAGAAGAGGTGATGACAGCTAGAAGGCTACTGTAGAGGGTATACAAGGTACTGTCCTGGCACATTCATGAATATCCTAATAGTGTGCTGGTATGACATGTCTTCTCAATCACGATATGTCCTGCTCTGTAGCATGAATTTCATGAGTTAAGAACAGAGGAGATACAGAGTGACAATAATTAATATATCTGTATACATCTGTTTGAAGAAGATGTGGGATATCTGAAATATACTGGTGCCACGTAGGAATTTATTTTTGACAGTTACATAAATTGCGTCCATCTTTACAATTTACTTGATTGGCAGACATATCATACTTATGTAGGAGATGGATAGGTGACAGATACACAGGAAAGCGACCTCTGAAAACAGTCCTTAAGAGCAACCCCTACTGCTGGGTTATAAGTCTTGGCAAGATGCAAATGTACGTTTAGACATCTGATCATCGCCTGAACATCACACAAAGGGAATCCGGCAGCCGATTGTGAAACCTTGCAGACTACAGGAGCACTGATAACCTATTAAATCATGGTAACATTCTGGTATTATCCATCAGCGGGGTCATGACAGTCTGCTGAAACTACGAGATGGACTTTATATCCAACAGCCTACAAGATACACACAAGTACAGAGGGGTGGGAGTGAAGGGGTGAATACAAAAAGAGATGGACATACACATAACAATGCTTGGTGTTATGGAACATTCATAGTTTTTGGTGTGTTGTCATTACTAACCAGCCATGAAGTGACTCATATAAGAGTAAAGAAGGGTTAGGAGAGGGACAACAGGCTTATGACAAGCATAACAAAGTTGGATAAATATCTCATAGTTGTGGGGATGGATGTCACTTCAAGACCAGTGTTCAATATACCTCCATGAGAACTCATAACTGTGGCAAATGTTAATATCTGGTTGATTAAACACATCATAATTATGTTAAATGTATCTAGAAGTGAATCATTGATGCTATGGGCAAAAACAATTTTCAGTCAAGTGATTTATGTCAACACTCCACATAGAAGTTGCTTTGTTACATCCAGCAATTGAATAACTGTCAGAGAACCATTTCAAAGTAGTGCCTTTACTCTGTTTTAACTCTGTGTTCCTTTAATGCAGTGACTTTAAGCAGTTTTGCGCAGAGATAATCGGACTAATGTGGCCGGTGGCAAAATCTCACCAGGACTAATTTCTGACAATATATTGGAAATTGATAGACTTGCATGATTTTAGTAATAGAGTTTGGAGTTTTGATACATACCTGAAAACATATTTTGTGTTATAGTTATAATTGGGTTATGGGAGAGTTTTAGATGATTGTCAGTAAACTGCTGCATCTATTACAGACATGCAACTGCATTTTTATTGCATAATCATCACTGTTATGTTGCATCACTTACACACATAATCAACTGGGGTTTAGATGATAGCTTTCTGTCAATCCACCTACTATACATAACTATTTGTATGTATTATTACCTTTATAATCAAAGTTTTGGGAACAATGACAGTATGACACCCTTACTAACATGTGGAGTCTGCTGGATCATAATCTTGGCTTACCTGTATTCTCACCATAAACTGGCTGCATTTACACCTGGTGCCACAGGGAAAGCTAGGCAGCAGGTGTATTTTCTCCATTCAGTAATGTCCAAAGTACTGACGGAGCCAGTTTGCTCAGAGGAAGGCACACCAAATTAGAAATGTCACTTTTTTCTTAAGCAGACAGCCATGTTTGGCTATGCTATGTGTTGCACACATAGTAAAGACAAGTAAAAAATAAAATAAAAAAATATTAAAAAAGGGAAACAAAGGTTTAACAATTTGACAGTTCTGGATATGAACGGTCAGAATAGTGCACTTACACAATAAAGTTGTAGTGAGTTATCTCTATTTGCTACAGACACATTTTTGCAATAGCAATCAAATAATGTACATACAAGCAATTCACTTTTCATATCTAATATTAAACAGTTCATACAGTTGGATATTCCCATTTGATTGTACATGTGTAGATTATCAGTGGAACAAGTGATCACGCAATATTTATGAATATGTTTGCAAAACTGCAACCCTGTCTTCTCTTTGTATTCTAGGAATCCTTCACTTATCTCTGCTTTACAATCAGACATATAATCTCTAATGCATATCCCCTCAGTCTTCTTTCATGGTGTGATAAAAATACATGACAGTGAACAACAGTTTTTAGCAAAGGCAGGAAACTGCTATTATAACAAAGAAATATGCTCTAACTTTTGAAAAAAATCCTATCTCTGTACTCATTTCCCGCTTTTCTAGAGCTAGTAGAATCCAGTTTTCAGATTTTGTGAATTCTGGGCTGTTTGTAAGTTCATGTGTTGCCCAGACCTTTCTGAGATAGAGGGAAGCTTCTCTGTTCATCAGTGAGAGTGGTGAGCTTTGAACAGCCTATGTCGCTGGAGGAGAGGTTTCTGCTCAGAATCTGTAGTTTTATTGGCCGTTTTGGGCTATTTCTATTCCTTTCATCTTTCTGTTTAAAAACCCATGTTTGCACAGTTTTTGCACTTGTATTACCTCAGCAAGAGCCTGCCTGGGTGTCCTGAAGAGTCCTATAGCGGCAGAGAGAGAAAAGAGAGACTTTGAGTGGATTAAGTACCTCTGTTCTGCTGTTTATTGCTTATTTTTGCTAGCCACATTATTCCGACCATTTTTTATTAACTGTGCTACTTATTTGAACTGTTTTTTTGAATTCTTATATTGTTGCACTTTAACCGATCGCTTCTAAGTGTTTTTTCATCTGTTTAATTGTAAAGGGTTACACACTGAAGTGCGATAGCCTTTTGCTGCTTTAAAAGTGTTTTTTTACTTGTATCTGCTCTAACTTTTGAAAAAAAAAATCCTATCTCTGTACTCATTTCCTGCCTTTCTAGAGCTAGTAGTGTCCAGTTTTCAGATTTTGCTGAATTCTGGGCTGTTTGTAAGTTTCTGTGTTGCCCAGACCTTTCTGAGATAGAGGGAAGCTTCTCTGTTCATCAGTGAGAGGGATGAGCTTTGAAACAGCCTATCTGTTGCCTGGAGGAGTGGTTTCAGCTCAGAATCTGTAGTTTTATTGGCCGTTTTGGGCTATTTCTATTCCTTTCATCTTTCTGTTTAAAAACCAGTGTTTCTGTGGTTTTGCACACTGTGCAGTGGCATTTAACTGCGGTTAACTATTCCCGGTACCAGAAAGTCTGCTCTTCAGATTTTCCATTAGAACTAGCCAGTCTTCTCATTTTAGCACTCAAAACTGTTTCTGTTCCCTTAAAACTAGTCACTCTTCTAGTTTTAGCACTCAAAACTTTTTCTGTACCCTTAAACTAGCCAGTCTTCTAGTTTTAGCACTCATAACTGTTCCTAGTGCTCTGCACTTGTCCAACTCTCACTGCAAGCACTAAATAATCTACAAATTACTGCAGCACTCAACTTTCCTCACTAATCAAGAGGAAATCCGCTCCCAGTACTTAAATTAATAAGCAATAACCAGGCATGTCCAAGGGTCAACTCCTGGTGTTTTCTCCTGTCCACCTTATGAATCTGGGCATCTTGGGGCAATGTAGCAATTGCCTTATGTACGCTGACAACAAACTCCTCCTACCATCCAACACTACAACCTGTGAGAGATGCACTTATATAGCCAAACTGGAAGCCAAGCTCTCTCAATCCAAGACTGGACTAGACAGTCAAGAGGAGAAGGTTAACACATACCTCTCAACCGTACCGAATCTATCGTTTTTTACCAGTTTTTGAGGTCCAAATAATGGGGTGCCACAATTCCCAAGTGGTACCCCTTAATTTTCAAATTTCCTGGGGGGTTGTAATTTTTTTCCTGGCATTTTTACTGTTATCACAGCGCAGGAGCGTGCGCGGTGATGTCAGCTTCGTGAACAGCCTGCCAACCTGTCGGAATTCATCTGGGGCTGCTGGTCTGAGTTCACAGACAATTTGTTTATGCACGTGATGGACTAACATCTCGCAGACTGCAAGCCAGGATAGGGATAGGAAATAAAGAGAGAGGGGCGGGACAACAGACCCACAGAATGAAGAAAGTGAGCGCTAAAGAGCAACTGATAACACACAAGGGCAGCCAGACAGTGATTTTTTTTCTTTTAATTTAACGTGTTTGTTTTAGTTTAGAACCTAGAAGAAGGCAGACAGGACTCGGCATCAGCAGCAACCCTGTCCACAATCCCCCCGGCAGCAGAGCAGCAAAAAAGTCTTCTCAACAGACTCAGAGCTGTGCAGCGGTGAATTTGGACAGACATGGTCATGAAAAAAATTATTTCTTCTGCTGCTGCTTCCCCTGGCTCCTCCTGCACATCCAGCAAGTAAAATGTAAAATGATAAATTAATTGTTGGTATCAGGGACTGGTAGGGAATGATCTGTTTTAAGAACGTATGCCTTTTCACTTATGATTGTGTCTGATTTACATAGCACCATTGGCCCTTGTATTACTTTAGGTGTAATTTATGTGTCCAAATTATTGCTGAGTAGTTGTTGCTGGGATAACACTCTCCAGATCCCCTGTAGTGCTGGACTTTTTTCCTGCCTGTAAGCCTTTTTTCATTTCTAGACTTTGAGTGCCCCTCCTTTTGGCCTGGCTTTGAAACCGTTATTTCCAAATGGGTTGGTTCTGTCTGAGGAAAGAACATGTGAAATTAAGCCATGATTATTAAAGGGATTTTGAATTGGCCTTTGTTTGTTTAGATAACGTGTCAGCTGATGTTAATGGTCTGTGACCATGTGATGCCACTGGTGTTTAGTATTTGGCAAGGTAAATACTTTCCATTGCATAGCATTGTTTTAAGTCCTGAAACCTTTATCTTATTCTTCTGGGATATGTAAAAGTGCTTGCAGTGTTAGCTAGTAGTAAATAGATTTTACTGATCATCAAGTCACTGTTATAGCACTGTTTGCTTTTTGTCAGGTGAACCAAGTTTTAGCAACACAGTTGCTTCACACGCATGCAGTGGTAAACATACTTGCCAACTGTCCCCAATTTTGCCTCAGAAGTGTGCTTTGTCCCTCTAAATTTCTCCTAAAACTTGCAATTTGGGGGGAAAAGGTGGTTGGTTAAACTTAATAAATAATACGAATAATTAGAATTAAATCATTATTTTATTTCAAAAAATGCATGTTCACTTTCTTTTAATCTGGCAACTTTTAAAGGTAATAGTATTAATATTTTAATAAGTTTCCTTTGATTGTCCCTGATTTTGGAAGTGAGAGGTTAAGAGCTACGGTAGTAAATTACATTTCAAATATAAGCAGTACAGTTTATGTGAACATAGTAGATTTAGTATATGAAGGTTAGAATTTGGATTAATGACAGTAAGTTTTTTTTCACCTGGTGATGAAATGATTTGCCTCACCTTCACCTCTATAATAAGATCAATGCATTTCTTCAAGTAAATCATGGAGTAATTTACTGTATTAAGGTGAACCACACACTTTTTGCATAGTGGTGGTCTCTGTTATGGGAGAGGTCAAACTTCTTCATTTAACCTGTGTTCTTGGTTTGACTGGAGTTTGGGTTTGAGCTTCTTCCATTTCTTCAGTTTAAGCACACATTCTGGATCTCCCTAGAGTTCTGTTGTTGTACCGAGACCATGCTAGACATTTGCTGAGGGGTTAATTGTGTGCCAGAAATGGCCTTTACTTTTAGAAGTTGTTAATGAACTGCACCCTGTGAAGCTTGGTGATTAATAGAAATATTTAATCCTATGTCACTCTGGCTTGAGATTAAAAATAAATTAACTTCCGTGTCATCATCACAGAGTGTAAGTGTATTGATATGGTGATTAGTTTTAAACTTTATCCCTGGTATTTTTTCCAGGATTCTGGGTAGTGGTGATTAATTTTAAACTTTATTCCTGGTATTTTTTCCAGGATTCTGGGTAGTTATTGGGTATGTAGTCCACTGTACAGGTTTATTTATTGAAACAGTTTGTATTTCTGCTTCTGCTTGAGTCAATGCTTGATGTCATCTTACATGGAGATGAGGTATTTGGATGCAGTTTTTGATGGGATAGTCACATGCTAGTTTACCTGAAAAAGAGTATGTATTTATGTTCTTTGAGTTTGAGACCCTCTGCAAATTGTCTCCACTGATGGTTATTTCTGAATAAAACTGTAACTACTTCAGCAAATACATGCTTATTTATAATTCACGTAGAGATGCAATGCAATGAGCTTTGCCCCAAAATGTTATTTAATGAAGAAGGCTGAAGCACAGCCGCACCCAGTTAGTTATTGTATTTTAGTTTTGCACAAGTTCAAATATTAATAGAAATAAAACAATATTGTTCTTATTTTGTGTTTCATAATCATAATTTGGTTGTCTGTTCTTCAGTTTGCGTTTAAAAGTTGGCATCCCACAATTCTACTGGAATGGGTGGGGGTACATCATTATGTATGCACATTTTATGTTAATCAGCGTACAGATTTGTACCTATTTATCATGGGCCTCTGTCCAGATTTTTGACGTTTCTGGGTTGAGTGTATGCGTTAACACAACACCGCACTCAACACATAGTCCAACAAAACCTGCACCTCCCAAACCCACACATAGTAATACAAAACACACACCTACATTCATGGAGGTTCTCAATAAAAATCTGCCCAAACAACAGAGACCTCCAAAGCTGAAATGCAAGCAACCACCACCCCTCAACATTACCCGAATGGCACATAGCCCACAAAATCAGTGTGCCACTCAACTTCAGCCCATAAGGAAAAATAACGTACCCAGCACACTAGTCATTGGCAGCTCTATAGTCAGGCACACTGATGTCCCACTCACCAGGCTGAACAAGGAGAAAGTCACTGTCAGCTGCTTGTCAGGTGCCAAGATCTGCCATATAACGCATGCCCTCAGGTCACTCCACAGCAAGTACAAGTATGACTCCATCATTGTCCATGCTGGAGTGAATAACCTGAGACGTACCTCCCTGGACTACATGAAAAGAAACATGAAGGAGCTCTCTGACTATGTGGCCCAGGCAGGTATGACACTAGCCCTGAGTAGCATCCTGCCATCACCCAGAATGATGCCGCAGTACAAGGACAAATGATTGACTTCAACAATTGGCTAATATTCTGCTGTCATTCCAAGGGGATCCAGTATTTGTCTGCCTGAGATGACATGATCGACAGGCCACAATGCTTTGCCAGAGATGGCCTGCACCTGTCACCACTGGGATTCTGGATACTGACTAAGGCTCTTGCTGCCCCTATAGTGCCTTTTTTAGGTAAAGCTCAAACATCAAATGCACCACCATAGTAGACATAAACAAGCAAAATCTAAGGGTAATGCTACACAATGCTTGAAGTCTAAACCTCAAAATGCACACATTCGAGGCAGCCCTTAAGATAGAGAACATCGACATCTGTGCAGTGACAGAGACCTGGTTTAAGGCTCCAGAGAGCACCTCTGCATTACCAGGCTACAATTCTTACCACACCTTCCAGCTACCCAACCCAGACTGAAACACTGAAGGAGGAGGAGTGTCCATATTCATAAAGGATATCCATATCTCCAGGCTAGTTGCTCAACATAATCCCTACGAAATTATCCAAGTACAATTAACACTGGACAAGACTGTAATTCAGGTTGTAGCGTGTTACAGATCCCCCGCCATGCCCCTGGATGCCTACTCCATGTTTCTCGATATACTAGATAATATTAAGATACAGCCCAATACCCTAATTTTGGGAGATTTCGACTACCCCTCCATCAACTGGGAAAACTACTCATGTACTAACTCATTTGCCCAATGTTTTCTGGAATTCATCGATTACAACACCCTGGACCATCTTGTCCATAGCCCTACTAAGGGCAGCAACATCCTGGACCTGGTCATTACCAATATGGGTAATAGATGCTCCATGCCAAAAGTCAAGTATTCACTGGTCAGATCCGACCACAAGCTAATCACTGTAGACATAATTATCCCACCCTACCCTCCCCATTAAGGAAACCACCATAAAAAAACTTCTCCAAAACCAACTTCATGCTTCTTAAGTCAGAAATGACAAACTTCATTACACCCAGACAGATGGGAAATAGTGGCACAACTGCTGAATCATATACAAATGCACTGAATAAGCACATACACGAGTTCATGGACTGTGCCATTCCCAATAGAACCAACATGCTATCCTCCAGAAAAAAGAAGCCAATCTGGTGGTCCCCATGCCATAAACAAGCTCTACAACAGAAGGAAGAAACTGTTGCAGAAAAGAGTAAAATCCCATGACTGCAGGAACTCCCTGGTCAGCCTCAGCAAGAAGCTGAGATTCCCTCATAAAATCCTCCAAAGCTAGTTACGAAAATAAAATCACCTTGGTTTCTAAAAACAACCACAGAACCTTCTACAGCTATGTCAAGAATCTCAAAGGCAACACTCAGATCTGCTCTGAACTAAACCACAATGGTACTACCTTTACCAAACCAACTGATATTGCCAACATTCTGGCAGGCAGGTTCAATGCTAACTTCACCCCCCCCAAAGGGTCCATCCCCATACTGGATGATTGCAAACCCCGTGAAATCACGGCCCCAGGGGTGAAGACCGCACTCTCCAAAGCCAAGAACATAGCATCTATGGGATCGGACAACATCCCAGGCTGCGATCTGCACGAACTACAGAACGAACTGGCACCCCACCTAAGTACCATGTTCAACCATAGCCTGGCTTCAGGCATTGTGCCTAAGGAGTGGCACACAGCAACAGTTATCCCACTCCACAAAGGCAGTGCCACCACAGACTCCGGGAACTACCGCCCCATTAGCCTGACGAGCCTGGTCTGCAAGGCCATGGAACGCATCATTCTAGAGCTTATAAACAAAGACATAGGTAACCTCCAAACTCTGGACCCCACTCAGTTTGAGATTGTAAAGGGTAGATCATGCCTCCTAAATGTGATTGACTTCTTTGAAGCAGTTACTAGAGCCGTAGACGAGGGTAAGGTAGTGCACACTGCCTATCTTGACCTCTCCAAGGCTTTTGACACCATCCCCCACTCTGGTATTATAGATAAACTCACTGGACTAGGCATAAATTCCTATGTCACACGATGGGTGGCCAACTGGCTCACTGACAGAACCCACACAGTGAAAGTAGCCGACTCCAAATCCGACTTCAGACCAGTGACAAGCAAATACAACAAGGTTCGGTCCTGGGTCCTCTCCTGTTCAGTATCTACTTCTCTGAAGTCCAGGCAAATGCAGCTGGTCTCTGGCTAATGAAATTCACAGATGACTGCAAACTAGGAGCCATAATCTATTCACCTAAGGATGTGGACATTCTACAAAGAGGCCTCACTGAGACTGATGCTTGGTGTCAAAGTCATGGCCTAAAGCTCAATTCCAAGAAGTGCATTGTCATCCCCTCTGGGAAAAATATCATAGCCATGAACTACCACATAGGCAGTAGCCTACTAAAACACCAAAAATGTGATAAGAGACCTTGGAACACAGGTGGATAGTAGTCTCTCCTTTGATAATCACGTCGCCGCAGTAGTCAGGAAATCCTTCTATGTGGCACACCTCATCACAAAGTGGTTCTCCTCCAGAAAAAGAGAGCTCATCATTCCTCTCTACTCATCCATTATTAGACCCATCATAGAGTACAACACCCCATTTGGCATGTACATTGCAAGACATCTGCAACAGCTAGAAAGGCCACAGAAATACCTCACTAAGAGGATTACTGGCCTCAAACAGATGCCATACACTGACTGTCTCAAAAAATCCAGCTCTACTCCCTTGCATATCACCTACTCTGAGATGACCTCTGCCTAACGTACAAAGCCATGTCTAACCCAGACCTGATGGACATACTACACTTAAAGAAATCCCAATTTTTCCAAGACACATGTTCCAGAGACCTAAACCTTGTCGCCATAATAAACAGAACATGCTGGAGGGATAGCTTCCTGTCCCAGAGACTTCCCCTGTTATGGAATAGGCTGCCCATTCATGTCAAGCAAAGCTCCTCATTAGCCCTCTTTAAGAAAAATCTTTACAACTGGAAGGGTAATAGGAAATTTACCCTGGGAATCACTGCTGTGGCTCTGCTCAACAGGGGCACAGGAAAATCATTTTCTTGGGTGGCTAAAGCCAGGAACTCGTTTGGCTAGGCTTGTATAGGCCCTAGGGCCAATAGCATAGTACTTACCTATGAACATATGTGGGGGGTTTAGTTTTGTTTAAAAGCTCACTGCAGTTAGTTCCACACTTTGTGAGTGTATCCTCACTGACATACTGACTTCAGGGAAGGGTGTCTGTGAATTACTGTGTTTTGCTTCAGCCAGATTAATCATTCACAGTTTGCAAGCTATCAATGCCTAGCAATGGTGTAGAGGCTACTCTATGCTTACATCTAATACATGATAATAATATTATATATAATATAATATGGAAAATATCACGTTATACCTCTCCATAAAGGAGGAAGTTCCACAGAATTATCTAACTTTAGGCCTATAGCCATTCTTTCACCACTAGCTAAAATCATGGGAAGATGCATACACAAGCAAATCATGCTCTTTCTTATTCAAAACGGAAAGCTCGCCAACTCTCAACATGGCTTTAGGCCATTCCACAGTACCACCAAGGCTCTTCAATCTTTCTCTAATGTCATCAATCTTCATCGTAACAACAACAAACTATCTTCAGCACTCTTCCTAGATCTCTCAAAAGCTTTTGATATGGTCAACCATCAGGTACTGCTCAATACCCTACAAACCACTGGTTTAGACCAACACGCAATACAATGGTTTCACTCCTACCTAAACAATAGACAGCAGGCTGTCTTATGGCAGAGCAAGCTGTCATCCCAACTTCCTCTAACCCTAGGTATCCCACAAGGGTCCATACTAGGTCCCCTTCTTTTCTCTATCTTTATCAATGATCTGCACACCACCATCCCAGGAGCCACCTGCATCCAAGATGCAGATGACTCAACACTAATATGCTCTGCCTCCTCTCCTACACAACTTCTAACCCTCACCCAGATGACTTTCAGCACACTAGAAACATGGCTAGCTAATTGCTGCCTGTTTCTAAATCATAAAAAAAACAAGCTACTACTTTTCTCTCCTAACCATATAATTTCTCCTCCTTCCTTCAACATCAGATCTAGCAGTGACACCATTATCTCCCCTGATGACCATACAAAGCTTCTAGGTGAAATAATAGACAATAACCTTAAATTTGATAAACATGTAAATCACACTATTAAGCCCGTCAACAAAAAACTTGGCTCCCTGTACAGAGCCAAACCTTTCCTTACCTCCCTAGCTAGGGTAGCTATTGCAAGATCACACCTCCTCTCTACCCTTATGCATGCCTCCCCTGTACTCACCAACCTGTCCAAAACCAATCTCAACAAATTATCAGGATGTTACAATCATATAGCCAGATTAGCTACTGGCATGGCTTTTCAGACCCACCATTGCCAGAACCTAAAAGCACTAGGATGGCTTGAGTATCCTACCCTTCTACAGTTCAACCAGCTTATAGTAGCTCATAAAATACTCCATCAACCTGATAACACCACTGCCCTCAAAAATATTCTCACCCCTCGTAGTGCCCCCAGGCCATTACGCTCAGCTGATAAACTATTGATACTGACCCAAAAATCCAACAATTCTGCAGGCAATGCTATATTTGCCAACTCAATAGGTAAAATCTGGAATCTACTCCCTACTACCATTACCAAGAAAACCTCACTACCCCTATTTAAAAGAGAACCCAAAAAATACCTCACATCTCATTGGCTGTACTCTTGTTCTACACCTGACTAACAACTTCACTAATACATGTCTTGCTACCCAACCTGCTGTTTAGCCAAGTATCTATGCCTCATAGCATTTGAATGTCTAAGCATTGTGAATTATGAAATCTGATTGTATGCTATGTTCACATTTTCTGATACGTCTCTGCCAATCAGATGTAAGTCTGCACATTGTGTATATTGATATCTGCCTGTATTCTTTGTCTATATTTTTCTAAACATGTCTGCATGAGTTTATCACTCAGTGATATATGTACTGTCTCTTTTTTGGTATGTGGAGCTTTTCTCCCTGGGCCTCCACTGAAAATGGACATATATCCAGTCGGACTATCCCGGTCAACAAATGTAAAATAAATAAATAAAATGAAGATTCACACCTCATTTGCTTCTTCACAGTGCTCAGAAGGCTGAATCTACACTATAAAACGGTAACTGTATAGCTAGGGAACTTGTAGGTAAAAAGACTATTTTGAAACAGAGAAGATTATGACTACTATTTCTTTGAAAGAGATTGTTCTGCAAGAAAGCACAGGTACAAGTACTGGGGTCATATTGCAGGGGCCCCCTGAAGTATCTAGTTGCTGAAACCATGACATCAGCAACCCAAACACATACTGTATGATGTTTCTTGTCTGAGTCTATGCCTCATTATAGTCCTCCTCTGTAGATGTGTGTGCATTTCTGATGGGTGTCATCAGCCATGTTTCCAATAAATACTCTGCATCCCCAGTAAATGGTTTTAAGGGTCTTCACCCCTGGAAAACCTCTGGTAGAGCTGTGAGGTGTGTCGGATATGAGAGTCATGATAACTGCTAGGGTTGCCAGCCCACACATTCAGGATGATTCCCCTAGCATTACACATGACCTGGCAGTTATTGGAGTGGAACCCCTTTCTTTTGATGTAAACCCTTCCTTGTTCCCCAGGTGGTGATTTGATATTAATGTGTATGCAATCTCTCGCACCCAAGACTTCAGGAAAATGTGCTATGGGAGTAGAACCTTTGCATAGTTCTAGCTCTGTCCTCAGGGATATGGGGAAATATATATATATATATATATATATATATATATATATATATATATATATATATATTAGAAAATATGTATTAATGTGTGTATGCTTAATGCCAATTAATAACCAAGTATTTTAATACGCTTTTCATTCTATTTTTCATGCACTGTATTTTATACAAATTGAGTTTCATATGAGACTGAAAAAGATGCTTTTTGAAAACTGCAGTATGCTTTCTGAAACTTGCAAGTAGCCCTCTGACCTAGTAACTGCTAGCACAGCAATATTTATGTTTATGCCTTTTGGAAATGTACCTGAGAAGCAGGTGCTTATCTGCTAGGTCAGGAACGAATGAATGAACAATACTATATTCTGTAAATGTAATGATTTTGGACAATCAGCTCTGTTCGAAGGATGGGAACATGTGCAGCTGCAGTAACTTAGAGATAAAGTAGACAAAGGTTTATTACAGAAATGAACTGCTAGCATTGTGCTTGAATTAGCCATAGTATCTTGAATGGTAACATAACATGTATCTAACTGGGAGTAATCAAGGCCATGTTGTTTTCCTCAGGAAGTTTCACATAAAAATTGATAAATCAGCAGAAATTCATGGGAAAGATGGTCAGCAGATGATGATGAAAAAGGTGGTAATCTGTTACGTCAGCTTGGTAGGACATAACCAGTTTAAGAATGTATAAAAATGAAAGTATTTCCTGTTTCTGGTTAGACAAACTCTGTATTAGCACGTTTTGTCTCCTTGCTGCAAGATTAAAGTGCCTTAACTTGAACCTACCATGTTTTGATAATTTTTAAAGTATATTTGTCCTTTGACAGTTAGGTCCTTCGGACCTCTTGCTCTAGGCCTAGGTCTGAATTGGGCCCGGTGGCAGGCATTCATACAGAGAAGAGGCCAAATTGGCTCTTCTGTTTTGAAAGACCTCAGACTGAATTGTCGTTCGAAAGAGGCCAGCCACTGTTTCTGATCTGAGATTGGAGGACGAGTCAATGATCCGGTGGATCAACTCACGGAGGGTCAGGTAAGGAGGAATTACCTTATTTCTGTTTTAAGATCAGGGACTAATTACAGAACTGTTTTTTGTCAGGTAGATTTGCATGTGCAGATCAGGGACAGAAAAAGGGGTTACTGTTTTTGTCATAGATCAGGGAAACAGAATAGGTAGGCAGTTATTCTAGGTAAACTATGAAAAGGTATAGAACTGTGGTACCACGTGATAAAAAGGGTTACGTAACAATTTACAGCTTAGCTAAGGCAACAATGGGAAATCAGTGTACAAAAAGTTCCCGAGACCCGCCCCTAACTGAAGACGCGAAGTATATGCAATTACAGCATGCCGACAATGTTAAGTATTACACAAAATGGGTTGATAAGTATAAATTCGATGGTAATTTAGATAAACTTGCACTTATGAAACTTGTTAGGCAACTAAAAACAGACGCGAAAGGTCAACTAAAAAAGCAATGAGAATTAGGAGTCCCTCAGGCGCATAGGTGGCTTGAGGAAGCAAATCGCAGGGAACAGAGAATAAAGAATTAAAAACAATGTTCTTAGACAAAGAAGACAATAACTTGGTAATAGCAAAGGCCCCTCCTTCGCCCCCTCCGCTTCCTTTACCAGAATATGAAGCGAGTGGACAAGCTGATCCACCTCCGCTATATCCAGCTGTTTCTACAGCATCAAAACCATTTGTCAGGGATGCTATCGAGAAAAGGTCTTGAACATGCGACTTGAGGAGGGAGATTGAATTAAGTGAAATAAATAGAAAATCACAGGCTATGAGTGAAGAAGAGATATGTCCACTCATAGAAGTACCAAATCCTCAGGCAGGACAGGCAGGACAGGATTCAACTCTTTTAGTTTATAGACCGTGGACACCGGAAGATATCCAGAAAGCCACAGCGGGAATTCCCCACCCAAAAGTGAATTTTCGAAAATTTTTAGAAGACTTACAGGGTATGAGATTAAGTTACCATTTGAATGGAGAAGAAGTAGAAAAAATAGTTAGACAAATTGTAGGTCCAGATTGGCACATGATTAGTGGCGACTGGAATCCTCGTGACGCACAACTTAGACCACTCCCACATACTAATGCAGAACTGGATGGCAGAGTAAAAGGTCTGACAGACCGAATCTCTGAAAAGTGGAAGCCTAGGGCTGATTGGACTTGCATTAATCAGTGCATTCAACAGGAAGGTGAAACAATTGATAGATATTATGCTAGACTGTTAGAATGTTTTAATAACCACTGCGGAATGCAGATACCAGAAAACCAGACACAAGATTCCTCATATGAACAACAGTTAAAGAATGCATTCTTGAAGGGTAGTATAACTCCCATCAGCAGCTTTATTACAAAGCACATGGTAGATCATCGTACAAGTAGACTACAGCCATTACTTGAATATGCTAGACATGCAGAGAGACATTTTAATAGTAAAAAGAAAACTCAAGTATTTTCGGCAGAAGATGGGTCAGAAGTATTTGTAGTACAAACTGGGAGAAAGGGTAAGAAAAATGCCCAGGGAAATAGACAATCTGATAAGCGATCAGAAGATTTTGAAGAAAGAAAGAAAAAAGGTGAATGTTTTAAGTGCGGGAAAAAAGGACATTTAGCAAGGGATTGCAGGCTAAATAAGAAGGTGACTACAGAAAATAAGGAAGATGAGGAATGACTATATGATAGTCAGGAATCACTGAATGAAAATAAGCAGGAAAAGACAAGTGCAAATGTGATAGCAAGTGTAGAGGATGTGACAGAAGGGGTAGAGGATGTACATAAATTTGCAGACATCGAAGAAAATGAAATTTTGGACTTAGCTTTATTGAGCTTAGAGCTTTACTTAGCAGATACAAAACCAGAAGTGACACTTTTGGTAGAGGGGAGGGAAGTCAAATTTTTGTGTGACTCAGGGGCCTCATGGACCCTGATACACCCTTCCAAATTACCGGAAGATTCAGAATCACCAGATTATATACTAGTGAAGGCAGCTAATGGACAGCTGTATCGGGAGCCACTCTCCCATGACATAGCGATAACAGACCCCGTTTCAGGGATGACCCAGAGAAGTAAAATTGTGGTTTCTGCAAAATGCCCAGTAAACCTTTTGGGTAGAGACTTAATGCAGATATTTGGCATAGCCATAGTTCCAACCATGCAGGTTATGGAAGCAGAGTGACAAATGGATACTTTTGTAGTGCAACCGGAGGGTGAGACATGTTATTGGTACAGCCAGGACTTAGTTACGACTGGTCCAGGGGCAGTAACCAAAGAACTGATGAACTTAGCCATCAGTAAGTCCCCCTCCCTCGACATTGACAAACAGCATTTGTTGCATTGTACTCTATATTACTGTAATAGACCAGGACCTGATAAAGATTATGAACAGGAATTGTTTCAGAACCATGCAAACAGACTAGTGTTACGAAATTTGTATTGGGATGTAGAAGGAAACAGTGTAGTAAGCTGTTCATTGCCCCAGGAATTTTTAGCACTTTACAAATCTAATTGATTGCCACATGTTAGCTTAACTAAGAATAGAAATTTGAAATGGGCAGACTTGGATGAAAAAGTCACAAGGTGGGAAAAGCAGACAGAATTAGAACTCTCCGAACAAGGAGTACAGAAACAGAAACTGAATTGGATTATACAGACACACCCAGCTGTGCACTCACAGGCCAGTGAGAATAGCTGAGTATTACTCTTATTAGAAGAAGAGGAAAAAGCCTTGCGAAGCATACCAGGCATTCTCTGGTCAACAGGGAAATCAGATGTAGGACTAATATGAACAGCAGGACCAGTTACTATTATGCCAAAGTCAGCATTTAGACCCCAGAAAAGACAGTATCCCTTGAGAAAGGATGCAGAGATAGGAATCAAGCCTATAATAGCAGCCTTACTTAAGGAAGGAGTCTTAATAGAATCTCCTGATTCACCATGTAATACACCCTTATTTCCTGTCAGGAAAGCAAACGGGGAATGGCGTACGGTCCAAGATTTACAAGCTGTAAATAATGCAGTTATACCCAGGGCACCGACGGTGCCAGACCCACACACCTTACTGAATGATTTAAAGCCTGAGCAAAAATATTTTTCTGTGGTAGATATTAGCAATGCATTTTTCTCTATACCGATACACCCTGACAGCCGATATTGGTTTGCATTTACATTTCAGGGAAAGCGGTATACATATACAAGATTACCACAGGGATATTGTGAAAGTCCAACAATATTTGCACAAGAAATGGCAAGCAACTTGGCGGGATTTATCCCACCGAGAGGTAGTCAGATTTTACTTTATGTAGACGACATTCTGCTGGCAGCCCCCACCCAGCAAGAATGCAAGGAGGACACGATAGCTTTATTACAGTTTTTAGCTAGTCAATGTCACAAAGTAAACAAGGACAAGCTACAGCTTTGGAGAAAACAAGTTAAGTACTTGGGATATGTAATATCCAAGGAAGGTAGGATATTAGACGAAGATAGAAAAACAGCAATATTACAGGCACCTAGACCAACTACCAAGAAGGAAATTATGTCCTTCCTGGGAACTACTAATTTTTGTCGAAGCTGGATACCAAATTATGCTTTGGAATCTGCTCCGCTGGCCAATTTAATATTCAAAAAGCTGATGGTAGCACAGGATTTATTACAATGGACACCAGAAGCAGAAGCAGCTTTCTGCAAGCTGAAACAACTGATAGCATCATCCTTAGTTTTAGGATTACCAAACTATCATAAGCAATTTATTCAAACTGTAGATTGTAAGCAGGGTTATATGACATCAGTATTGACACAGCAACATGGGGACAAGCAACGCCCCATAGCTTACTACTCATCACAGTTAGACCCAGTGGCGAGGTCCCTGCCCCACTGTGTACAAGCTGTAGTTGCAGCTGCAATGGCAGTGCAGGCTTCGGCCTCAGTAGTGTTATTCCACCCTCTCACATTGAGAGTGCCTCATGCAGTCGCAATTATTTTACTGCAAGAAAAAGTAGCATATCTTTCTCCTGCTAGACATCTTTCCTGTATGACTATACTGTTGAGCCAACCTCATATGACAATTGAACGATGCACAACTTTGAAACCGTCAACCTTGCTCCCAACCCCTGCGGATGGCAAACCACACTGCTGCCTGCAAGAGATTGAGCAAAAGACATTACCTAGACAAGGCCTTACGGATGTTCCCTTGGATGATGCCGAGGTGACATACTATGTGGATGGCTCGTGCAGGAGGGGTCCTACAGGACAGATCCTAGAGGGGTATGCAGTCGTTTCTGATACTGAAACTTTAGAAGCAAAATCTTTACCACACAATTTATCTGCACAAGCGGCAGAGTTGATTGCCTTGAAAAGGGCATGTACCTTAGCAAAAGGTAAGAAAGTGAAGATTTACACTGACAGTCACTATGCTTCTTCTACTGTACATGTTTTTGCCCAGCAGTGGAAAAATAGAGGAATGATAACATCTACTGGTAAACCAATCAATCATGTGCAATTTATTTTAGATCTATTAGATTCTATTCAGTTACCTAAAAAAGTAGCTATTTGCAAATGCGTAGCTCATACAAAGCAACAGGATAGGATTTCAAAAGGTAATGCATGGGCTGATACAGCTGCGAAGCAAGCAGCTTCAGCCTCAGAAGCTTTTCTTTTGAGTGAGGAATTACAAACCTCTGAGACCTTAGATTTAGAAATGTTAAAAACAATGCAGACACTTACTACAAATGTGGAAAAACAGAAGTGGATAAAACGAGGAGCAATCATTGAAAAGGGACTGTACATCTCCAAGGAAAAGAAACCAATTTTGCCATCTAATTTGTTTAGATATGCAGCTTTGCTGAGCCATGGGCAGAGCCATGTCTCAACGGGGGGGGGGATGGTACAGTTAGTGAATCAAGTGTTTACAACCTATGGATTTACAAATTACACAAAAAATTTCTGTGCAGCATGCCATGTTTGTAACAAGCATCATGCACAAGGGGCATTGAAGCCTAAGCAAGAGAGTTTCCCTACACCACCGTATCCATTTCATACTATTTGTATGGATTTCATAGAATTGAATAAATGTGAGAATAAAAAGTATTGCCTTATCATTATAGATATGTTTTCCAAATGGGTAGAAGCTTTTCCGACTAAAAATCCAGATGCAGCTACTGTTGCAAAGGTCCTTGTTAAAGAAATTATACCCAGATTTGGCATACCGGAAAAGATTTATAGTGATAACGGTACACATTTCGTGAACCAAACAGTACAGCAACTTAGTCGTTATTTTAGGATATCATTAAATAATCACTGCGCTTACCACGCCTAATCTGCAGGGTTAGTAGAGAGACACAATGAGGTGTTGAAGAACAAGCTTAGGAAGTTAATGACCGAGACACAGAAGAACTGGGTGCACTGTTTACCTTTAGCACTGCTGAGCATGAGAACTGTTCCAAATGCAAAGGGATTAACTCCTTTTGAAACTTTGTTTGGGAGGGCATATTATACACCTCAATGGAAACCTCTCATGTCTGCAGAGCAGGAGGCTGACAGTTCACTTGCAGGGTATATGAGGCGATTTTTGAATAACAAACTTTTGCAGTTAAATTCGGTTTCAGATAAAGAACAACCAAAATCGGAAGCACCAGTAGCCCCAGGCACCTGGGTCTGGGTGAAGATTGTGAAGCGAAAGAATTGGAGTTCTCAGAAGTGGGAAGGACCGTACCAGGTACTACTGTCGACACCCACTGCAGTCAAGATCGCAGAGCGAGCTTCCTGGATTCATTTGACGCACTGTAAACTGGTTAAGAACTTTGAATTGGACAAAAACTTTGTTACTGTTGTACAACGAGAACATAATGGCCAGGTACAGAGTGAATAGACACATTGAGCAACCTCAGAAAACTTGTATGATCATTTTAATAGCCATGCTAATTACACTGTTCTTTTTGTTGTGGCCACTCCTTTTTCCTGCCACAAAAGTTGAACTGATTAGACGTAATGAACCAAACACAGACTGGCATCCGAACTTTAACACTTATCAGGCAATTCCACGTGTGTACGCTGAGACTTTCAATGTTTCGAACTGCTGGGTCTATACGGCCATACCAACAGCATACGGGGGTTTATTGATGACTGCTATCCCCCTAGGGGTCAATGAGACCTGGGAAAATCTGTTTTTTGACACAGTTGCTATTAAAGCACATGATAAAGTAGCACTGTATTTGCCTGTGACACAAAAAGGAATTGTATGTTTTTACAAAAATGACACCATCCAAGTGGGATGGAGTAAGTGTAATGTTACAGTACAGTATAAATGTTATAGAAAACCAAACGATTTGAGTGGATCTTGTAGTACAGATTATGACTCATTTTTGAAATCTATGCATAAGACTCTTGATCAGGTACAACGCAATCCTGTACTTTTTAAACAGTTATCTGTAATAGATAGGAAAATGTTTCATGCAGGGCAGTCATTTCGTAACAAAGTAACAAGTAGAGGACTGTTATTTTGTGTGTGGTAAAAAAGCATATAAATGGTTACCTGAGAATTGGTCTGGCAGTTGATTTTTGGGGTACCTGGTTCCGGCCATCCGACACACTGCAGTTTTGCCTCAGGGAAATATTCGAAATACCCGAGACGTGACTAAAAAGACTGTTAAGAAACCTGAGAATCCAGTGGGACGGATCGAAGCAGGCTGGAAAGACCATCGTGATGTGGGAACCAAACTTACGCACATGGACTTGAGTGATGCTGTCATATCCTGGGCAGGTATATTACCTGCATATGGTGCAGTTAAATCGATATGGGAGCTGCAAAAACTGTCGAAACTTCTCAAATTAATGAGTAATGTGACTTTCTCTGCTCTTGAACTGATAACTGATGAACTGAATGCCATGAGAACTGTAGTACTCCAAAACCGAATGGTTCTTGACTTCACCCTACTGGCGAGGGGTGGGACGTGCGCTTTAATCAAAGAAGAATGCTGTGCGTTTATTTCTGACCATCAGCATGAAATTAATGATCATCTCGAGGTGATTCAGCAAGTGTCAGCCATGACCAAGCCAGGCCCAAACCCTCTGACAAACTTTTTCCAGAGTGTATTTGGGGGGGGGGTTCCATCTTTATGAACATATTGATTGCCATTGGGGTAGGATTACTCCTAATAGGAGTTTGTGTTTGTTGTGGAATCCCCTGCATGAAGAAATTAATCAAAGAATTCATAGATATATCAGTATCTGAGACTATGTATCAAAGTACTGAATTTGAAGAGCTGCTAGAATGTGAAACACTTTCATAAAAGTTTAAACTAAATGACTTTCTTAACTGCAAATCCTGAGTGGAAGAGGTTAGGAAAAGAAGCAAACTGTTTAGTCTTTTTTTGAAAATAAAATTAAAAAGTATTAACAGGAGGGAAATGTTAGAAAAATATGTATTAATGTGTGTATGCTTATTGCCAATTAATAACCAAGTATTTTAATACGCTTTTCATTCTATTTTTCATGCACTGTATTTTATACAAATTGAGTTTCATATGAGACTGAAAAAGATGCTTTTTGAAAACTGCAGTATGCTTTCTGAAACTTGCAAGTTGCCCTCTGACCTAGTAACTGCTAGCACAGCAATATTCATGTTTATGCCTTTTGGAAATGTACTTGAGAAACAGGTGCTTATCTGCTAGGTCAGGAACGAATGAATGAACAATACTATATTCTGTAAATGTAATGATTTTGGACAATCAGCTCTGTTCGAAGGATGGGAACATGTGCAGCTGCAGTAACTTAGAGATAAAGTAGACAAAGGATTATTAGAGAAATGAACTGCTAGCATTGTGCTTGAATTAGCCATAGTACCTTGAATGGTAACATAACATGTATCTAACTGGGAGTAATCAAGGCCATGTTGTTTTCCTCAGGAAGTTTCACATAAAATTTGATAAATCAGCAGAAATTCATGGGAAAGATGGTCAGCAGATGATGATGAAAAAGGTGGTAATCTGTTACGTCAGCTTGGTAGGACATAACCAGTTTAAGAATGTATAAAAATGAAAGTATTTCCTATTTCTGGTTAGACAAACTCTGTATTAGCATGTTTCTGTCTCCTTGCTGCAAGATTAAAATGCCTTAACCTGAACCTACTGTGTTTTGATCATTTTTAAAGTACATTTTTCCTTTGACAATATATATATAGTCACTGGCATGCTGTAGCATAGTATCCAGGAATTTGTATAGCATCCTGGTTGCTGATGCCTGTGACACCCCCAGAGTTCCCCCTGTGGGTCTCTGAATGGTTCCTGTAGGTAAAATTTTAATTGCTACACATACATTGGTTTCCACAGTTATTTGTTCCCCTCGGTTTGCCCTTGAACTCAGATGAGGATGACAGAGGTTGCAGAGGTTTTACAGTGTTTCTCTAGAAACCCTGTAGTGCTGTACTATTTCCATTTCATGCAGATCATGAAAAGTTAAACAAGGTCTAAATATACTTCTACTCCTTGCACAAGGTCTATCAGCAACAGCAGTAGCACAAACTTCAGCCTGCTGCACATACGCATGAACAAGAGCAGCAGCATGAAACATGACCTATCAGGGCCTCTGGAATTACTATTTAACTGTAGCCTCCAAACAGGCTTTGTGCCTCATGAATGGAGAAAGGCAACAGTCGTCCCTCTGCACAAAGGTGGGTGATCTACAGATCCTGGAAATGGCAGCCATAAGTCTCACTAGTCTTATATGCAAAGCCATGGACAGAATTATCATGGAGATGATCAACAGAGATTTAGTAAATCTCCAGACACTGGACCCAAACCAGTTTGGTTTTATCAAGGGCAGTTCATGCCAACTCAACCTGGTGGACTTCTTTGAGAAGGTCACCAAAGAAATGGATGAGGGTAAAATCGTTCACTCTGCCTACCTTGACCTGGCCAAGGCATTTGACACAATACCCAAAATGGGCATTGTTGACAAACTCAAGAGGTTAGGTACAAACCTGTATGTCACCGGTGGATAGCCATCTGGCTCACAAACAGGACCCAGGAAGTTAGAATTGGGGGGGTCCACCTCTACAAAGAGGCCAGTTACATTTGGAGTCCCTCATTCCTTGGACCGCTCCTTTTTGGCATTTACTTCTCAGAAGTCAAAGCCATTCCTTGGACCGCTCCTTTTTGGCATTTACTTCTCAGAAGTCAAAGCCAATGTCAGTGGTCTCTAGCTAACAGAATTTGCAGATGATTGCAAATTAGGAGCTGTCATTAAATCTCACACTGATACAAATGTTCTCCAGGAGGGGCTGACACAGACAAACAACTGGTGTTAGAGTCATGGACTAAAACTAAATGTCAGGAAATGCATATTAGTATCCTTTGGGAAGTCATCCTTCCCTGGTAACTATCATATTGACAACTCACCCCTTAGAGTTGACTCAGTAGTCAGGGACATAGGGACACACACAGATAGTAACCTAGCCTTTGATCATCACATGTGTATAGCAGTAAGGAAATAATTCTCTGTTGCACAACTTACAAACAAAGGTATGGCATCTAAGTCCAAGGAAGTCATTGCTCCACTGTATTAGGCATTCATCAGATCTATCATTGAGTACAATGTCCCCTTTGGTATGTACCTAACCAGACGTATCCAACAACTGAAATATCCACAGAGGTTCCTCACTAAAAGAATACAGGGCATAAGTAATAGTCCTATGCAGACCACCTCAAGGCCATATCCATGTATTCTGTCTCCTACAGGCTTTTGAGGGGAGATCTATGCCTGGCATACAGGGCATTGTCAGACCCCACTCTGATGGACCTCCTGCATATCCACAAAACAAACAGTACCAGAATTACCCGTTCTAAAGACTTAAACCTTGCCTGTGATATAAACAGAACTTGCTGGAGAGATAGGTATGTATCCCAGAGAGTACCTTGTCTATGGAACAGGGTCCCCATTCATGTAAAGCAGAGTTCCTCCCTAATCCAATTCAAGTGCATCTTGGACAATTGGATGGGAAACCAGAAATTCATCCATGGTTTGGCACCTATGTCTCTGTTGCAAACAGGTAACCTGTAATGGTCCATCTCCCAGGCCCATACTTACACTTATCAAGGGTATCAGAACTTGTCAGAAATTTGTAGGATGCATGGCTAGGCTTAAAAAGGCCCTTGTGGTCATTAGCCTAGGCTAGTAAATACCTATGAACCTATGAAGCAGCTATTAACATTCTTTCTTTCCAGTTTACTTTCTGTGACTGAATTCCAGTAGGTTTTGGAGTACATGGCATGTGGTTACACAAAGTGTACATGATTGCTTTATAGCTTGCTGAATAGCTCTACTATCTTGGATTGGGTAATTAGCATATAATTCAGCTACTTACACACTTATTATCTTGCCGCGGGGAGGACATGCAGACTCCACACAGAAGGCACTCCCAACCCAAGCCAGGAATCGAACGAGAGAACCTCTTGCTGTGAGGCAACAACGCTACTGCTGCACTGTTGATAAATCTGGAAAAGCCTGTGTATCTTCTATTCAACTATTATCTGTGGAGTCACTAGCTTTCCTGTGCTGTGCTAGAATCAAGGGGCAGGTTGTTAAGAAATGTTTGCTTTGCAACGCTACTTACCTTTCACAGTATCAATTTAGACAGCAGCCACTTTATATGGGGTAAAGATAAACAAGTGTGAGCCAGAGTTAGAGAAATCTTTAAAATAGTAAAAAAGGACTTCTGCTTAACTTCTAGCTCTAGCTGGAGTTAGCAAGACACTACTTCCAATGCAAGGGAAAAAATTGATTTATCGGTCTGTTTAAGACATTCTCCTGAGTGCATGAATTCCCTCTGTCTCTTCTCTGCTTTCAGTCACTGTCTTGTTTTGGCTAATTCAGTTATTATTATTTTGCATTTGAACCACAAACCTGAACTGGAAATAGTATCACACTGCCTACATGTGCCTGAATGGAACTAGGTAAGGGGGGGGGGGGGTTGTGAGATGCCAGCTTTTGACAATTTTCTTTTTAACATCACGAGAACATATGTATGACTTGATATAGTGAGGTTCATCTGTTGTCAGTCAAGTCAAAGATGAAATAAAATTAAAAAGTAAGAGAGGAACAGAATGCATATCTAAAACATTATACAGTCTGAATTATTTTGCTATTTCCAGGCCATCAGGTTTCTCTGTATGTTTGATTATATTTCATCCTTAGAAACTAGATAAGCTGTATAGATTTGACATGACCACCAACACAAGATTTTTTTCAAAGCCATCTCAACCTTCTTATGCCGTTTCCAAGCATTTTTAAATGAAGCCACTGTTTTTCATCTTAGCTCAGCAGAAAAGATCTTTCATTCTCCCAGCTTAATTTCTTTCATGTTGTTAGTTTAATGGACTGTCTGGGAATGAAACAAACCTGTGTGTCACAAAGGCCTTTTGGAATTTACTACCCAAGAAATCAACATTATTTTGAATTTGTCTCTTGTATCAGAATATTAATGATGTTTTAGTGTGTAGGTGTGAAGTGAGGGTGGTTGTAGTATCGGAAATCAACTCTCCAATGGCAGTGAACAGTAAATATTTTTCTTATTAGATATGCCCTGATTTGGGTCTTTTGTCACATTTTTGATTTTCACATTCAGGTGTTGCGAAGCATGTTTCTGTCTTAACTCAATATTCCTTTTTCTCTTCCTGTTTTGTATATAGGCATGTGTGTACTATTTCAGTGGGGCTTTGTCTCATATGTATGAATCTCGTAGCCTGAGTAGAGATGGAGTTTTTTTGGTATGGAGAATGTGATAGTAAAGGTCTGACATATTACATTTTCTTATTTTGATGCTGGAAAATTGACCTCTCTGTTGCATTAAGTACTGAAAGAAACATCTTAAAAACAGGATGTGCATTAAAGGGAAGAGTGTGTGTGTGTGTGTGTGTGTGTGTGTGTGTGTGTGTGTGTGTGTGTGTGTGTGTGTGTGTGTGTGTGTGTGCGCGCACACGTGTGCACGTGTGTTCAGCACAGTAACCCTTTACTGTTACCATAGTTACTGCATTACAGCTCTCATAGCTCATGGAAAATTCATTCAGGTGCAGTTTGCTTAATACTATATTTGTTTGCATGAGATGGAACAAACAGGGTGCCCTCCTCAGCAGTCCTTTCACTCTTCCCCTCTGTTTCTCTGGACCATTTATGAGTAATATAATGTCAAAGAAAAATAACAATTGCAGTCCTATCCAGCAGAAAGTCTATCATACTTTCAGGTTGTTTATTTTAAAAAAATATATATACCTTTTGCAATTGCTTATTTTAAGAATAAATGTGTTTTATAGTCCTTAAAGACCTTCTTCTTCTGTTCTTTTATAGTTTACAAGTTAATTCCAGAACTCTATGTGGCATATCATTTTTATTATTATTTAAGTAATCTTAAATTATTCCAGCATGACCCATCATTAAAAGTACTGCAGTTTTAATTCTACATTAATACTGTTAATAAGCTGTTAGGTACAAACTATTTTACACCATATTTTAAATTTTGCTTTTCTTCCCTTCGTGTCACATCTTTTCCATCTTCCCCATCTCTTCACATCCTATGCATCCTGCTTCTTCACTGCTCTCAAATATAAATCAAGCATGCATGCATTCTTAAATCTGTATCTTCTTGGCCTGATGAACAACACTTAGACTTACCATTCCTCATTCACACAACCTCCCCCTCACCCATCCACTTAATCATCAGGTAAACTTTAAATGGATTTTAAACAAAAGACATTTGTTTTGCTTTGTGTTTAGCACACAGTCGGGTTAATCCAGCTGGTGTATGTTCAGACACGGCCTGGTGAGTAGGCCTACATTTATTACTAACGACAAACAATACATGCACAACTGTCCATGTGCATAAAATCTATCAAGAGAAACACACACAAAAACATGGTGTAGAGCAACTCAGCACAAATAATGGTGCATAGTGAACGTTATCTTAGCACAGACTATTGATGTATAGTAAATACTATGATATATATATATATATATATATATATATATATATATATATATATATATATATATATATCACTATACAAGGTAAGACAGTTAAAGTTTCTACATGGATACTCACTGCACATGTAAATTGCAGTATTTATATGAGCTATACACAGTTAGAGAAAATAGAAACATCACTGCGAACAGTGGTTCAGGACAAGTACATTATGGTGTTCATTAAATATACAATAGTGCACATAAACTCACTGTAAATAAGTATATAAGGTACCTAGTTAATCAAAATTAAGTCAGTTAAGTATGTTAGAGTCACATAACAGACAAATGTTGATGTTCTGGGGAAATTAAGTGAGCATGTTTTGCCTGCATTCCTTTCTTATTATTCAAGTATTATTTTAACTTCTTTTTTTGCATTTTCTTAAGGCATTAGTCCTGTAAATATGCACCATTTTGACTGTCAATTTACAAATAATTTCAATTCTTCTGCTTGTAAATACTGATTAATCAGCTATAAACATTACTTATGTTGTTTTCTAGTTAGTCTTCAGGTCCAAATGCAGTACTCAATATTTGGCTAAAGGTATTAACATCATTGTCCGATGACTTAGCCTTGAGTAAAAAAAAAAAAAACACACACACACACACACACACACATATATATATATATATATATATATATATATATATATATATATATATATATATATATATATATATATATACTCCCATCCTGTATGGACACCAATCCGGTTAACAACAGGAAAAGAATTACTACTCCTTAAGGGTGAACCTTCAAGCCATAGTACGATTTGTACAAAACTTGCTCTCCCACAATTCATAAATTGCATACTGGAATAAATACAAACAGAGTTTATAATCATTTAGAAAAAATCATTCATGGCAAAGAAATAAAACAGGTAACAGACGATTATAAGGAACAAAAATCTTATGTCTGCTGTTAAACAAAGCCATAGCAGAGAGCTGCAAAAAGGGACAGGACCTGAGTATGGTATGGATAGATTAAAAAAAAAAAAGGCACTCGACAGCATTCTACATTAAAGGGTTATGAAATGCTTACACATGTATAAGGTACAGCAGATTCACCCTAAACTGATCAATTATATAGCAGTGACTGTAAAACAGTGGTAAACCACTTTACAACTGAATCACAATAAAGGACAAATTAATATCAAAATATTATTAACTTAAAAAATAAAACCTTGTCTGAACGCATCTTCTTTTTCTAGATGATTTAAAATCATAGAGCTCATCGGATAAGTACCAGAAAGCTACAACTACAAATGGTTAAAAGTTTCTCTAGTCATATAAGAATGACATCTGCCCTTGGTAAATTTGAAAAAGTAACATTTATAGCACAAAAGCTGAAGCCCCAGGAAAATATTAACCTGGGACAGGAGTATGATGAATATGAGGAATATGTTATATGATAATCAACTTGAACAGGAAGATATGTATAGATATTTAAGTGTAGATGAAAAATCATCAATAAAGCATGAACAAATGAGAACAGAGCTTATTAAGGAATATTTTAGAAGGCTAAAGCTAAAATTGAAAATTGCCTTGACACCTCTGTATAAAATTCAACCCATTAATTAACTTCCTCTTCCTGTTCTAACTTATACATTTTGTGTGATTGATTGGCCCCAAAAAGCAACACAGCATTTGGACACGAAACCAAGAAAATGTTTCCTGCTTATCAAATGATATATAGAAATCACTGCATGTCCAGATCATATATTCCTTGGTGTAAAGGAGGTTTGGGTCTCCTGTAATTTGCTATATGCATAGGTCAGCAACCATGGGACTATATGCATATTTATTTACATCATCAGATCCAAACATAGGGAAAGTTCTTAACCACAGAAATCTAAGATGATATACTTGCTCAGATTAGTAGAAACATTTCAGAAAGCAGAGTGAACTGAAACCAAACCAGAAGTAGATAAAAACAAAGTAGCAACAGAAAGTGCAAAAATACAGAAGAAAGAATATAAAGAACAGAATCAGAAGAAAATGAAAAAAAAATGGAAAGCGTACAATCATTGTGGCAAGCATAGACAACTCCTGGAATAACCTCAAGATTCAACACATTAGGAGAGGTGAATTTAAAATTAAAACATGAAAGCTTAATATTGTCAGCTTAAGATGGCAGGCTACTTACATACAGGTTTACAAAGTTTATAGAAAAAGTGGGAGATGCAGACAAATTGAGGTTCTGCCGTACAGAACTAAAAACAGCTGTACATGTAGATGGTTGTGATAAACAAATGATTGAGGATTTGTATACACAAATGTGCAGGTAAACTAGCACTCAGTTGAAAAGTAATTAAATCAAGTTTTCTAAATTATGACCAAACTTATATTAACATTAACTCAAGGAATGTTATCCAGGGTTGAATATAGGACCGGACTATTTGGTGCCAGAATCTTAAACATCTTAAAAAATCTTAAAAAAATATTAAACAGGTGTCGTGCCTTATCATGCCCTTTAATGCTTTGTCCAGTAGATGACCAGAGGATGGTTGGTGGAGGTCACATGAGTAACCATATCTGAGTGTTTGTTTATCTGCACATTTGATTAATAGGTAGGTCTGACGAAGCTTACTTGCGAAAGCACTGGTTATAATGCAGCCAGTTTTTCCTCCCGTAGGTCCATCTCTATACAAAATGAATGTAACACTGTTAATCAATGAGAACAGATAGTTTGCATTCGTATTGGCATAAATGAATGTAACTCTCTCAACCAATGAAAATAGAGTTTTTATATCCTTATTTACATATTCCTAATGTGCTGATGCTGTACAAAGTATAAATACCCCAACTGTCTGTGAAGTAGTTGTTACAATACAACTGAAGTAAAACAAAGAGAGATTTTTACCACAGCACTCTCCTACCTATGTTGGATGTTCTCCAAAAAATAAAGCTTTTGAAAACCAAAAGGAAGACTTTAGTGGTTTTATTCAACCCCGACTAACCATCCACTTTCACTACTGATACTTCCTCTTCCAAATAAACTTACTAACATTTTAAAGCTAATTCATGCAAGCAAGGCTGTTACTGTTTGAACTCTAATCAACATACTGCTGAAATCTTTCTACTTTGATGTGAAAAATTCCATATGAATCTTACTGTGCTACATTTTTATTGTCGCTTTTTCAAGTGTAAATATCTTCAGTATGTTATTATTACTTGTTGTACTTTTTTTTTTTTTTAAATCCTTTCATTTACCATGTAACATCATTTTTAATTTTTTATTTTGCTGGAGCTTTTCTCCCCGGGCCTCTACTGAAAACGGAAATATATCCAGCTAGACTAGCCCGGTTAACAAATGTAAAATAAAATAAATAAATAAATAAACTTTTGAAATAGGAAAATATGAGATCGTTGATCGAGGCCAATCCAAACAGGAACAAAAGAAACCACGAAATCCAAAGGAATAAGTGCTTTCATTCCAAATAGTTAATTTATAAGAACTTCATCAGAAAACTCCTTTCTGATGAAGTTCCTGATAAATTAACTGTTATGGATGAAAGCGCATATTCCTGTAAATAAACTGTGTGGATTTACTACTTTACTTTGATCGAGGACTGGGTTTATTTTCTTAAATTGACTTGGAAGCTTGTCTGGCTAGATTGAGTTTGTCAACTGAAATTCAATCTTTGTATGGTTATTTTTCAAGTTAGTATCACCTTTGCAATTCCAGCTCAGAGAAACCTTGGGGTACAGTCTCTCAACTTGAGAATCCTCAGTGCTTATTTTCTGGTAGACGTAAGACAAGGAGAAGACAGCAGAAAAGAAACATTTGATTGATGTCATGAGAAGCTAGTCAGGAGTATTACAAGAGCATAGCCATTGTTGACTAAGGTATTCTTTTAAGAGTTGTTTGAAGCTATCTGTGTTTTTTAGGATATTCTGGGATATTAGGTTACACACTGTTTGACTACTTTAAAAGAGAAGAGAGAGTCACCGAAGTAATTATGGGACTTTGTTACCTTGAGTATAAGTTTATCAGATGATCTAAGGGTCCTGGCATATTTAGTTGCACTAGGTTGGACAGTGCAGGGCAGTTTTCAGGTTTGTGGATAATAGAGTGGGCAGTGGTGAGCTAATTGAGCAATAACCGATTGGGACATTCAAGCCAGTGTAATTTTTGAAGAGCATGGCAATGATAGATCTTGCTGGGTATATTAGCAGCAAATTTTGCTATTTTATTATAACAGGTATCAAGTAGATATAATTCAGACATGTGCAGGTTAGTGAAAATTTGAGAACAGTGGAGGAGAGTAGATAGGAGGTGGGATCTGGCTTTGGCTAGTCTGGCATTTTGAGTGAGGTAAGGTTTGGACCTGAAAAGAAAAGTAGACCCAGCACAACGTGGTCTACAGGCAAGAATTTTATTATATGGCAAAAAAACAGACCGGTTTCGGCAGTCATAACAATGCCTTCCTCAGTGTAAAGAAAATTCCACAAGCAGCCATATTTATCACACACGTTAAGGAGAGCAACTCTATTTGATTGGCTGGTCATAATTGCTCATTGAGCCCTGGTAGAAATAAATGACCTAACCTGATTATCCATCTTTTTTCTTTCTGGTTAAAAATAATATGCCAGCCAGTCTTATTTCCTTTGTCACCATGAATAATATCTATGATCATAAATCTAAAAACTGCAGATGGATGTGTTAATACATGTTTATAAAGAGAATTACTGATTTTCTTGTGTTTAATGTCACTGAAATGTTCACTGATGCGATATTTGACTGGTCTGGCATCTGACCCACATAAAAAGCCAAACACGAGCAGGTTGCTAGATGTATCACCCATTCACTGGAACAATTTGCACAAACCAGAAAGAAAAAAGATGGATAATCAGGTTAAAGTTCTTGCCTCTAGACCACATTGTGCTGGCTCTACTTTTCTTTTCAGGTCCATATTATGTTTTTTGAGCCATGCACTTGCCGTACCTGCAGGGGGTTGTATTTTGGATTGAGGTAAGGTTTGGCCCTATATAGTGCAACAAGTTTGATGTGAACTTTTTTAATTGTGAGTGATAATGTGTTTATCGAATGTTAGGCTGTTGTCTATTGTGACACAAAGTAGTTTTGCTTGGTTAACAGGTTCTATTATAGTGCCATTAGCTAACTAGGTGGAGAGAGGAGGTGGGTTTGCTTTGGATTTCCTGTTGGAGAAGATCATTAATTTTGTTTTGTTTGAATGAACATTGGTGAAAATGAACATTTTCACTGTTGCTGTAACTTTTGTTGAATAGAAGGCAACATTGCAATACCACTTTAATATTATTATTATTATTATTATTATTATTATTATTATTACTATTATTAATTGCAGTTGCATTTTTCTTATGCAAAGTGACAAAATAAATGTCCACCCTGTAGCACTACCATAATTACCACTTTTTCTTCAGGCAGGGAAGGAGTACATACAGCTCAGAAGGAATTTAGTAACATGTCTGCACAGTTTCAATACCACTTGCGATGAAAACACTTTATCTGTGAAATGTAGCCATGGGAGACAGTCTGCTACCTTCTTCTTCTTCTGGCTTTTCCCGGTTAGGGGTCGCCACAGCAGAACTCCGGTATGATTGGCAGTAGATTTTTACGATGCTGAGGTGCCAGCCTGACGCCCAGCCTTCAACGAAGGCACGCCCATTCACGCATGTCTTTCGAACACCACTCGACCACGGGGAGGCCATGCTGACTCCACACAGAAGGCGCTCCAGCCAAGAATCGAACGGGAGAACCTCTTGCTATGAGGTGACAACACTACCGCTGCACCACCATAGCTTACCTGACAGTCTGCTACCTAAAGTTTTAATTTAATAATTTACTTGCAGGTTTATGTACTGTTGTACAACTGACATTATAGTAAACATAGCTGGTTGATTTTCTGTCTACATAATGGAGCTTTGTAATCATTTGCAGGTTAGTCTTTGCATGCTGGAATTTACATATCTTGTAGTCTCTGGGCAGAATACTGCTGTACTTTGTAAGAAAATTAAAAACCTACTTTTGTGGATTTTTTGATAAACACACACTGCCTGTGATAGCAATTTTATTGTCACTTAGTTTTCTATCATATTAGCATTATTCTCTCTGGCAAACAAACCACTTATTTATTTTTTAAACAGTAACTATTTTATTGTAACCATAGTACAAAAATTGATATAAAAAGAAACAGGTATAACAATATACACAAATAGATAAACTACAGTAAAAGTGAAAACACCCCCCCCCCCCCAAAAAAAAAAGAAGAAAGAAAAAACACAAAGGTGAAGGTTATATCAGACATGGAATTCTCATGCATCTTACTTATCAGAGATAAAAGCAGCCCATGATACCTCTTCATCAACTGCTTTTCCTTTCAAATGTGAGTCAGATAGTACCAATTCCAGTGATGGTAAGACGTCCATCTCTGTAACTTAGTCTTGGAAATACAGAGAAGATGTTGTCTTCTAACATTCAGTTGTACCCTTCTTAGCAACTAGTAGAAAGATATGCAAGGACCTGAATTAAGGAGACCCAAAAGAGATTAAGGAAGTATTCCCAAGACAATATATTTATCTGGAAATATTTACCATCTGTGGCTATAAAAACTCACTTATCACTTTTAGGTGACTCCTAAAGTCCTCCAAGAGTGGAAAGTCCCAGAAGACTGCCAGCCCACCTAGCTGGAATTTTGTAAACAATTATATGTTATTTGTGAATAGTAATATGATTTGTATGCTTTTCTTACAAATGTAAGAAAACTATGCTATGTGTATATTAAACTGCTGGTGCAGAAGTGTGTTGAACTGTATGTTCTATACTGAGCTTCTAGAATGTAACCACAGTGCACCCTGCTGAAAAAGAGCAGAAATGTGTATAAACTATATGCCTATGCAAATGTATTCTTTGATGGTAAAGGCTGGAACATACAGAGTTAACTTGCAAATCCTCAAAAAAAGCAAATAGTTTTACGATGGTGTTTATCTCAGCTAGGAGACAGAATGTCTACAGCTAGGGGTTCTTTCTATTGTCTGGAAACAGAAATATTTACAGGTTTCAAATGTAAAAGTGTTTAACTGTTTTACGACTTCCAGTTCCAGGCAAACTTCTGAGAGATAAGTATTGTTGACACAGGGATGCTAAATTTTAAGTTTCTGTTAACCTGAGAACTGAAGGCAGAGGTGACAAAGAATGATGTGATGTGAGATATTCCAGCAGTAATGTTTGATTTTAATTTAAGAACTATCTCAGAGAGTGAGTCTGTGCATTTTGTATTTGTCTTTGGATCTGACAACATTCTCTCATCAGCACTTGCCTTGCTAATACTAAGTACTAGATTACAGTGATCTCCCTTAAAGATAGATAGGAATATAGTAAGATTAGTTTAGATGTTTTCTGTATTTATGTGAGACTGTCCTGCAATGTTGTTTTAAAACATTTCCTGTGATTCTGAACTCTGTCGTCACTGTGTTGAGTTATTGAGTATTGTCTTGTGCTTTCATTATTTATTGTACATATATTTAAACCTTTTAGTTGTGGCTGGTTTGTTTAGAGATATTTAAGGTCTTAGAGTACTTGCATCTGTATTTGGTGACACTGTATACACCACTCCTAAATATCCTTAAAGGTCTTGGTCACACTTACTATTTGGATAATAGTAACATTATACAGTATAATTGGTCACTTTTTGTAAGGGCCTTATAGTAGCTAATAAGAATGGTTAATGGCAGCTGGTACTACCTTATAGTCTGGGCAGAAGGGGGCATAGCTAGTAAACCTGTGCCACCCTTCCCCAGGAGTGTCTGTGTGTTTATATATCAATCAAATCTCAAAGTGTGTGTGTGTGTGTGCGTGCGTGCGTGTGTGTGTGTGTGTGTGTGTGTGTGTGTGTGTGTGTGTGTGTGTGTGTGTGTGTCAGCTACTTGGGCAGGGACATGAAGCACTGGTTGGACAGTGAGGGTGCTGGAGGCTTTGGCTTGACTACTCAGCTGAGATCTTAACCCTATAGCTGTGCAAGTGGGGAGTATTATTGGGGATCTGGGGAGAGAGGAAGAATCCAGCTCCAGACTGACTGTGATCTCTGTGTGCTCTTAAGGGAAATTGTACTTTACTGTGTGTGTACTTCTCATCCTCCCAATGTGCACATCCCCCACTGGTGCAAGTGGTGAGGATTGAGGCTCCTTGATTACTGGAACAGTGCAGGGGCGTCACAGTGCCAGACAAAAAAATCTAAACTTTCACAAGTGGGTAGTATACCTAGGTATTAAAAGGATTTTCTCCCAACATTCCCTGTCTGTGTATTCTTTTACTTTTTTCATCCAAGCTTATACTTATCTAGTATTTTCTCACAGGGAGTGAAAGGAATCTTATACAGCAAATCTATAACCCCATGACCACCTGACATTTAAAAACCAAGAAACCTATCTGGATCCTGGTGGTACATCCGGTTACTTAGGATTGTTAATATTTTAAGGGAATGTAGCTTATTCATACAGCCACAAAATGAATCTGATTTCTAAGCAGATAAGTTATATCATGTCCTAATACCCCCAGGACAGTGGGCCAGCTCCACCCAGTAACTGCTCCCACTATTGCATATCCCTGCACTCCTTCAATTCCCTACTAACAACTTGTGCCAAAATGCCCCAAATTTTAAAAGTCTGAACTGGGAGAAAACCATTGATTCATCCCATGGTGTTTTATGAAAGATGCTGAAATTGTGGAGTAGGGGCTAAGCTGGGATTGTTTTCTAAATAGAAGTAATCCAAAAATCTGCAAGCAGGAGCTGAAGGACTGACTGCAAATGCTGCACTAGATTACTTTTTCATCTTGATTCATTAGTTCACCAAATACTTTTATATTGGCAACAAGAGTGTATACTTCTAGGTCAGGGACTCACAGTCCTCCTTAAATAAGAGGAAGAGAGAGATGTTCTAAGTCTGGGCATATTTTTTATTTCTCCTGCCCAGATAAACTGCCTTAATTTAGAGCAGATGTTTTCCCAAAACTGACCAGGTGTGCATACAAGAAGGGCTTGTGTATTGCAAATAATCAATGGCAGAATAGACCAGGCTATGGCAGTGGCTTTCTGTGACATAGTTAAAATAAAGATTCCCATTCATCACAGTACCACTTTATTTTCTTAGTTATTCCATTGTATGGGTCAGAGATAATTCTTGAGAAGGATGAACCCAGTTGAACATCCCAATATGTGATGCTTTTGGAATTATGAAAAAAGAAACCTGTGAAAGCAATCTCCAGGAAGGAATATAAATTATTTTAACTATTTTGGTTTTAGAAGCATTAACTTTGTATACTGTAAGATGGCCTAAGATCTGAATCTCTTGGAACACCAGTTGTAGGTGCTCCTCTGGGTCATTTAGGTATATCAGTAGAGCAACTGCATATAATGATAACTTATACTCTATCCCATTTACTGAGTATCCAGCTATGAGTGACTGCCTTTGTCGAGAAATTGGGGATAAAGTGCACAGAGCAGATGTGAAAGGGGATAACCTTGCTTCATTCCCCTTTGTATGGGAATGAATATGGGAGACTCTTATTACTTTGCAGCCTGGCTGATCCTCTTAAATTCACTGATTGAAGAACCTCAATAAAAACTTTCAGAAATCCCCACTGTGGCAGTAATTCCAAAGACTGACCAACAACAGCTGACAGATGCCTTTTCTGCATCAAGACTATCCAGAAGGAAAGAGTGACTTAGATAGAAGCTTTTTGTATTACTAGAACTGTTTTGACTAGTTTATCAAAGGTGGTACCTGCTTGTTCAAGTGGATTATTTTGGGAAGATGTTTAGCCTACCCGTGTACAAGGGTTGGCATAAACAATTTATAATCATGGTTTAGGGCATAGGAAGGGATGGGTCCTTATCAAGCATAAGTATACCAGTTATAATTGCTTCTTTCCATGAAAGGGGGTGGGGGTAGGACACCTCTCAATAAGGTGTTACCAAGTGCAAAAAAAGATTGGGACAAAGTCCTAGCATCCCTATTTATAAATTTCTAAGGGGATACCATCTTTTACTTGTAGATATGCATACGTGCACATTTAATACCTTCTGCTGTGGTATAGAGGCCATCAGGTTATCTGTGTCCTCTAGAAAGAGTATGCTAAAGGGAATAGGAGATAAATCAATTGCTAGTGATGTAGGGGGAGAATCTGAATGATCAGAGTATAACTGTGAGAGGTAATGAACAAAAGCATCAGTGATCTCTTCTGGAGCTGTATAAAGCTCCCTAGTTCTCTAATCTTTAATTTGTTTTACTTATCTTTTCACCTCCTGTCTATATGAGCCACAGTGTCAGAAATTTGGTGCTTAAGGGGATAAAGCAAAGTTTTTCAGCTTTAAAGCTTTACTAGTCTTTTCTGCCTTTTTAAATAATAATGAGTCTATATTTTTCTTAAGCATCATAAACTTTTCTTCCAACCTATTGTCCCCTACTCATTTCTGTCTGTACCATGTATAAACCTTTTTTGAAGATTTCCAAAATTAGCTGTATAGCCAGCCTCTTTTAAGTTTCTCTGTATGTTTTTTAGAAAGTTAGACAACTTTTTTGTTTTTAAAAGCATCTCAGTCCTCTACCATGTAACTCTACTCCAGCCAAATGTTCTGCACCCTGATAACAAATTGTCTTTACTATATCCATATCTATGACTTTGCCTCCTTTTCACAGGAAGGGGTTTGTTTTCCACCTTCTATTGAATAGCTGTAGGAAAAGTTGCAATCTTACTAATACCAAAACATGGTCTGTTCATTGCTATTGGATTTAAGGTCTGCACATTACATGAGCTCGTTTGTGTAGGTTACTGATTTTTCTTGAGCTGCATGTTCGTCTGCTTCTCTGGTTACATATTCTTTTTCAAATGTGGCAGTCTGCTTACCGGACAATACCAATGGATTCACTAGGGAATTCTGCTTCTAATTCACCTGATTTTACCAGAAATTATACCTCCAAAGAAGATGGCCACCAAGGGGATTTACTATAACTGATTGCTCTTATCTTCTAGCAGTATACAGTGTTGAATAGCACTCTAGGAATGTTGGTAATCTACCAGTGTAGTACCTCATAGGATGCGCAGTAGCAACTCCCACTCCAAACATGCCTCCAGGCCAGACTAGGCAGCAGCCGCATGAATATTCATTTGCAGACAGTAGGAGATGTCATTAATATTGAGTACCTGCTTATAAAATTATTAAAAGACAGTTATTATTACAGACTTACAGAACCTGCGTAACTCCAACAACACTCTGAATTAAGAAATTCATCAACCATTTCCTATAAAAAAAAACTGCAACAAGACTCTGTTTATTTTAGATAGAATACCATTACATTTTAATGGCTGAAAATGTTTCCCGAAAATGGTAGCAGCACTGTTGCACAGCACTTCTTCAGTGCTGAGCTGGTCAGCTGGCCTTAAAGCCTCCACATCTGTACAGAAGCAGGGGGTGTGGGGGGGTGCAGGGGGGCTTGCCCCCCTTAAAAAGGAGAATAAGTAATAATTTTTACGAGGATGGAGTTCATTGTGTGCATGAATATTTAGCAATTGACATGATGTGACATGCGAATCAGCATGCCTGTCAGTCTTCCTCGAGAGAGGTTACCCAGACACATTGGTCCTTGATTTAGTAAATGAAGTCGCAAACAAAAGGAGAGAAGGGTTTTATAAACCACTTCTTAGACCTACAATGAGGTCAGTCACCTCAGAAGAGGATGTGAATTTGGAAGTAACCACTATATAAATCATGATTGTACACAAACAGTAGGTGTAGCCACTAGAAAGATTTCAAGTAGCTTTGTCACCTCATTTTGTTTGGAAGGCAAAGCAATTAAGGTTATATTTAAAAGAAACTGGAGCATCTTCATGAAGGAACCAGACGTGTTGGAGAAGTTGGGTAATTCACCATCTTTTATTTACAGGAAGAACAGGAACTTGAAACAGATCTTAGAAATAGAACCCCAGACCTGTAGTAGATCTGGTGGTACATTTAAATGTGAAAACTGTAACTATTGCAGATATATAGCAACAGGGACAGAATTCACAGCAGGTTCCTTTAAGGTAAAAACTAAGGGTAGATTTAACTGTAACTCTAAATCCGTTGTCTACCTGGCTAGTTGTGTAGCCTGTCCAGCATATTATGTTGGTAAGATGGACAGAAAAATAAGAGAGAGGATTTATGAGCACACATACCATATTACAAAAAAGTCACCTTCTAACGCATTGGCAAGGCATTGTGCTGAACACCCAACACACCACTTTCACTTTAGAGTGATTTGTCAGGTTACTGTTAATCTAAAAGGGGGTCCTTATCATCTAATTTTGGTAAGACAGGAGTTGATTTGGCAACTGCGTCTCAACTCTTATAACCCCCCAGGTTTGAATGAAGTCACTTCCATTGCCTGTATTCTGAAATTAAAGAGCCTAATGTGCTAGATAAGTTTTTTGTCTAACTAAATCCTTTAAACAGCTCTATTTGTAGTTGAGTAAAAGAATGCAGGTTTTTCGCTTCATGTTTTAAACCTTTAAAAATATGTCTCATCTTACATCTAAGCTTGCTTCACCCTTGTTGGTGATTTGTGTAAGCATTACAGTTGAGTTGACCAACACTGGTTAAAGTTGAAATTGCAGTCTCTTATTTTATTTTATTTTATTTTGAGTGCAGCATTCTTTTAGTCCACTTGGAGCGCTCTTGTAACTCATAACAATGTGTATATAAACATTTATAGGTTCATAGGTTCATAGGTAAGTACTAGGCTATCTGCCCATGGGCATTTATAAGCCTAGCCACAGAGTGATGGCTTTCGCCTCCCCATTAGATTAGTAACCTGGGCCTCTGTCAACAGGGCTCCTGAAGTGATCCCAGGGTAGAACTTACGATTACCCATCCACTCATCAAGATTTCTCTTGAAAAGGGTCAGAGAGGAGCTCTGTCGAATATGGATTGGGATTCTATTCCAGAGTGAGGGGAGTCGCTGGGACAGGAATCTATCCCTCCAGCATGTCCTGTTTATTGTTGTACATAGGTTCAAGTCGCTAGAACGAGTGATTCTGAGGGATCTCGTTTTTTGAGGTGAAGCATGTCCATTAGTTCAGGGTTTGACATGGCCCTATAGGTCAGACATAGGTCACCTCTGAGAAGACGGTGGCGACTGAGAAGAGCTGGAGTTTTTTAGTCGTGCTTCATAGGGTAATTGTTTAAGGCCCTTAATCCTCTTAGTGAGGTACTTCTGTGGTCTTTCTAGTTGTTGCAGGTGTCTAGTGAGGTACATCCCAAATGGGGCATTGTACTCTATTATGGGCCTAATGAGTGAGGAGTAAAGGGGCACAATCACCTCCTTGGATCTGGATGAGAAACCCTTTGTGATCAGGTGTGCCACATAGAAGGGTTTCCTGACCGTTTTGGCTATGTGGTTATCAAAGGAGAGCATGCTATCTACTTGGGTACCCAGGTCCCTAATTACTTCTTCTGTACTTAGTGGATTCCCATCTATGTGGTAGTTTGTAGGTACTTCATTTTTCCCAAATGGGATTACTATGCATTTTTTGGCATTTAGCTTGAGGCCGTGACTTTGACACCAGGTGTTTGTCTCTGTGAGACCCTTTTGCAGGATGTCTGTGTCAGCTGGAGAGTCAATTATTGCACCCAATTTACAGTCATCTGCGAACTTGGTTAGCCATAGTCCCTCCGCCTTTGCCTGTACTTCGGAGAAATATATACCGAACAGGAGGGGTCCCAGGACTGAGCCCTGTGGGACTCCGCTTGTGACTGGTTTAGAGTCAGACATGGCGCCTGCCACTCTTACCATGTGGGTTCTGTCTAAGAGCCAATTGGCAACTCATCTCATGACATAAGGGTTAATATTTAAGCTGGTGAGTTTGTCTATGATTCCTGAGTGTGGGATGGTGTCGAACGCCTTAGCGAGGTCCAGATATGCTGTGTGGACCGCCTTCCCTTCATCTATGGCCTTGGTGACTGTTTCGAAGAAGTCGACCAAGTTCAGGAGGCAAGATCTGCCTTTAACAAAGCCGAACTGGGTGGGGTCCAGTTTCTGGAGGTTCCCAATGTCCCTGTTAATGAACTCCATGATAATGCGTTCCATGGCTTTGCAGACCAAGCTAGTCAAGCTTATAGGGCGATAGTTCCCAGGGTCAGTTGTGGCACCACCTTTGTGGAGTGGTACGACTGTTGCTGTACGCCATTCTTTGGGTACATAGCCTGTAGAGAGGCTGAGTTTGAATAGTGATTTGAGATGGGGGGTTAGTTCATTTTGAAGCTCATGTAAGACACAACCTGGGATAGCATCTGGTCCCACTGATGCTGTGTTTTTGGCCTTTGCAAGGGCTGTCTTTACTTGTGTGTCTGAGATATCTGGAGCGCCACATTCTTCTGGGATGGGTGCTAGCCCCTTTGGTGGAGAGGGAGGGGTGAAGTTTGCACTGAACTTGTCAGCCAGGACGTTGGCAATGTCGGTTGGCTCAGTGTATTTATGGCCATTATGCACTAGCTCGGAGCATATCTGAGAGTTTGCCCCTAGACTCTTGACATAGTTAAAGAAGGCCTTGTGGTTATCCTTAGAGTCATTGGCTATTTTTCTTTCGAAGTTGGCCTTGGATGATTTAATGAGGGAGCGCAGTTTTTTACTGATGTTAATCAGAGATGCTTTCTTATTTTGGGATTTTGTTCTATCTTGCAGGAGTTTCCTCCTTCTGTTGTAAAGTTTATTTATGGCCGGGGTCCACCAGACTGGCTTCCTCTTTTTTGAGGAGTTGGTCTTGGTTTTACTTGGGATGGCTCGGTCCATGCATTCTTGAAGGTGTTCATAGAATGCACTTGTAAAGGATTCTGCCGATGGGTTATCATTTTCCATTTGATTGGGAGCTTTGAAACTTCCCAACTCAGTCTTGAGGAGTGTGAAGTTGGCTTTAGAGAAGTTTTTTACCTTGATTTCCTTGACTGGGTGGGGGGGGGGTCGGGATGTGGATGTCCAGTGTGATTAGTTTGTGATCTGATCTTACCAATGACGAGTTTACCTCAGGTGTGGAACATAGGTTCCCCATGTTGGTGATGACCAGGTCCAGTATGTTGTCTCCTCTTGTGGGAGTGGTGACCAGCTGTTCAAGGGCATTTGAGTTCATAAACTCAAGGAAGCACTGGGCTAGGGCATTTGAGCTTGAGTAGTTTTCCCAGTCGATGTTTGGATAGTTGAAGTCACCCAGTAGCATGGTGTTGGGTAGAATCTTCATACTTTCTAATGTTCTCAGGAATGCTGTGTGAGCATCCTGAGACAAGGTGGGAGATCTGTAGCAAGCTATAAATTGAACAGTCAATTTACCAGCTGTCAATTGCACTTGGATGGTCTCAGATTCCGCGTGCTGTGCTACTAACCTGGAGGTGTGGGTGCTCTTGATGAATATGGACACATCCCCTCCTTTTGTGTTCCGGTCCTGGTTTTGGGACCTAAAGGTATGGTAGGAGTTATAGCCTGGTAGTGCTGGGGTGCTCTCTGGAGCCTTGAACCAGGTTTCTGTCACTGCACATACGTTGATTTCTTCCATACTAAGGAGAGCCTTGAGTGCGTGCATTTTGAGGTTTAGACTTCTGGCGTTGAGCATTACCCTCAGTTTTTGTTTATTATTGTTGTTTATGGAGGCGGGTTTGTCTTTTGAGCCTTGTAGTATTGGGGCGGCAAGAGTCTTGGCCAGTATTCGAAAGCCCAGGGGCGACAGGTGCAAGCCATCTCTGGCGAAGCAACGTGGCTTGTCAAGCATGTTGTCCCAGGCTGACAAGTACTGGATCCCCTTTGAATGACACCAGTAGTTTAACCAGTTGTTGAAACTGATCATTTTTTCTTCGTATGCTGGCATCATTTTGGGTGAGTGCAGGATGCTACTCAGAGTCAGATTCATACCAGCCTGGGCTACATGGTCAGAGAGCTCCTCCATGTTTCTTTTCATGTAGTCCAGGGAGGTACGTCTCAGGTCATTTACGCCAACATGTACAATGACAGTCATATTTGTACTTGTTGTGGAGTGACCTGAGTGCATGTGTTATGTGGCGGATTCTGGCACCCGACAGGCAGCTTACGGTAACCTTCTCCTTGTTCAGTCTAGTGAGTGGGACGTCTGTGTACCTGATGATAGAATCACCGATTACTAGTGTGTTATTTAGCCTTAGGGGCTGTTTTTGCTTGACACACTGACATTGTGACGTATGTGTTACCTGGTTTCTGTTGTGGGGTGGGGGTTGCATTTACATATATATTTTCCATAGTTTCCATAGTTTTTTCATCATTTTTTTATCATATATTTTAAGAGTTACACTCTGTCCACCTAAATGCAATGATTTAATGTGTCTTTATTTGTGCACAAAAGCAGCTCTACATTTTTGTTCTTTACAGGTTTTCACAGTTGCTGTTTTTGTATTTGTCTTGTTGCTGATGTCATGTGTCCAAGCTTAATTACTTAACTACTTATGCAATATCATTAGTTAATGTTTTTTGAAACCACCATGTGATCTGTATTAAAGTAAGCACTTGTGCTACTGTTGTAGGTCTGAAGAAGTCTTCTAAATTAAGACCAAAAGCGCTTAACCGTTTATTTTTGTATCATGCTATTTAGTTGCAAAGTAATAAACCTGTTTTTACTTTTTTTGCTTTGGAGACTTTGTGTCCTTGAGCCTTTGTTTGTTTCCTGAGTTGCAATTTGGATTTGTTTGTTTGAACTACAACAATAGAGTGGACATTCCTATTCCAACTAGGAATTTCAATAAGTGGCTTAGAAAGGATTTTGTCTTTTCCAGTTATATTTTGGATAAGCACTCAACTTCTCAGGAGAATCTGAACAGTCTAATCAATTCATTTGAACAGAAACTCCTTAAAGATACGCAACCTACAACTTGATAACAGTTTCCTTTCAGAATGTATTAAGAGTAAACATGTACCTAAAGGCCTAAGACTATGTAAGTATTGTAATGGACTTGTTCTGAACAGTAATGGATATAATGAGTTGACTGACATGTTTGACAGGCATGGCACTGAATTGATGAATTCTATAATTAAGTGGAACTCTTCTCAAATTACTCTTCTATTTGTTGAAATTACTTTACTTCATAAAAATAGTAGATGATTTATATTTGACTTTAACAAGTATAAATATGAACAAGTGTTTATGAAAGTAGATGAGAAATGTAAAATTATTATAGAATGTAAGAAAAGGAAATTGTATAGAGACTATAATGACTATAAGAAGAAGTTTTACCCATTACCTAAAAATGTACATGGATCAGATCCACCTAGCAAGAGGGGCTTAGATACTGATGTTCCAATATTCCCCAAATGTGATAATGGCGAAACTCTTAGGCAACATCGATGAACCTTAGAGAAGATGAATTTCTACCACTACCTAGTAGGCCAGAATGCCTAGAAACCTTACCCAAACATCAGGGACCTTTTTTACACAATTACTTTCCCCCACAAAAATGGGACCAAAGAAGGGGCAGCTCAACAAAATAGGGGACAGGAAGAGGAGCTTCAAAGAAAAAACAGACTCATTAAAATCTAAACACCTTTATATTCAAAAGAATAATGAAACTAACTACTAATGACAATACAGTGTTTCGTTATAAAGGTTTTAAAATGTTTAACTACAGTAATATGGAAGTAAATGTTGATCATTTTAATTTATTTACTAAAGGTTTTAAATTTGCACCACGCAAACCCTCTGGATATTTCTGATCTACTGACAGAACTCAAACTATATACTCACAAACTGAACTTGGCTACACACCTAACCAATAACAAAATATTTCTCAAATCACTGGGCATGTTCCTGCACTTTCTCTGGCTAAACTAACTCCTACCCTGCTCTTATATCTCCTATTACTCTCCACCCACTTTTGCTCGTAGAAAACTAATCTTTTTTTCAAACATATATTTTTCATAAGTCTTATAATAAAAAAAACTATAACCTGAGATGTTGAACTATATGCAAGTTTTTATCTCTATTACAGTTATGTGTATATTCTGACTTGTTGTTCTTATTTAGCCTATATTGTACTATGTATTTATTTATTTATTTATTTTACATTTGTTGACCGGGATAGTCCAACTGGATTAATGTCCATTTTCAGTGGAGGCCCGGGGAGAAAAGCTCCAAGGTAGACAGATAAGTAATAACAAAGAAGGCATATTACAGATGAGATATTTACAAATGGCATAAGCAGACATGAATAGACAATATCACAAGTTTGAGTTACCCCGGCAACAGTCAGGGGAAAAATAAACAGTAATTTGATTCATAGATTGTATACATTCACAGTGAGAGTTAACCAGGCTTGTTACAGTGGCAAAGCCAGTTTAGTGCCAGATGTTGTTTGAGTTTAGCTTTGAATTGGGATAGGGAGGAGAGCAAAGTAATGTCAGCTGGAAGGAGGTTCCATGCTCTGCCTGCAGAGTTTGCAAAGAGGGAGTCACCGGCTACATTGTTAATTTTAATTGTCTTAATTTGCAGTCTGTTTGAGGATCAGAGCAGTCTTGGATTGTTGTGGGGGGCTGATCATATTTTTAAGAGCTGGTGTGTTATCTGGATAATAGAGGATTGTATTAGCCATAATCAAAAGATCACATTGGATTAGACTGGGAAGTTCTAGCCACCCAAGCTGTTTAAGGTTGATGCAATGGTGTGTTCTAAAAGGCAGACCAGTGGCAAAACTGGCAATGTGGTTGTAACAGATTGAGAGTCTATTAAGTACAGTTTTATTTAAATTAGAGAGAAGGGGGGATGCATATAAAAGTGCTGAAAGCAGGTGGGAGCGAGCTATGGCAACCATAGCTGGTGGGGATAGGAAGGCTTTTATTCTATACAGTGACCCTAGTATTTTATTGATGGTTTTGATTGTTTGGTTTACATGAAGGTCAAATTTTAGATTATTATCAATTATTACTCCTAACAGTTTTCTAGAGGAGTCGGGGGTGATTATTGTGCCATCTTTTGCATTTAAGAATAACAGAATTTTAGTTTTTTTGGGGATTTAGCAACAATCGATGTTTGGAGAGCCAGGTTTCTATAGTATTATTCTGAGGGAGATGTGGCTGAGCAAATCAGGGTGGAATCATCAGTGTATTGGATACAGCTGACATTCGGGATGACTGTATATAGGTTGTTTATAAAGATGGAAAACAGTAGGGGTCCTAATATGGAGCCTTGTGGCACTCCAACAATGTTAGGTAATAGGTTGGAGAGCTTGTTCTGCCAGAGGACAACCTGCTGCCTCCCACTGAGGTAAGATTTAAACCATTGAATGGCACTGGTATTTAGACAGAAAGATTGCAGGGTGTGAATCAAAAGTTGGTGATCCACCATGTCAAATGCCTTAGAAAAATCCAAGAAGAGGGATGACAATATTTGATTATTGTTACGATTATTATTAATGGTATTGGTGAACTCTTGTAGGGCTGTGGTTGTGCTGTGGTGTGGACGGAAGCCATGTTGGGTATCAACCATGAGGTGATTCTGAATTAAGTGGTGCATGAGTTGTTTGTGTATACATTTTTCCATAATCTTAGCTAGTGGAGAAAGCATAGCTATTGGTCTGTAATTGGAGAATTCAGTGGAGGAATCTCCTTTATGTAGTGGGATTACATAGGATGTTTTCCAAATGGTGGGAATTTTTGCCTCTGCTATGGTGCAGTTAATTAGTATAGATACTGGATAGGCTATGGCATCAGCTGATTTTTGAAGGTATCCAGCAGGGAGTTGATCAAGGTATGGATAAGTGATGTGGACACTGGTTGGAAGCTGAAAGAGAGTAGGTTTATAGGGGTGGTAGTATCAGGGCCAGGGGAGCTGGGAGCATGGGTGCCCACAGGCAGGTGCAAGGGGGTGCACTTGCACCCCCCTGGATTTTAAGAAAATGGTGGACATAGGCACCCTGGTGCCTTTTAAGTTGTTCCTTTTAAAAAATACTTCTTCCCAAAGAACCCCCTGTCACCAAACATGTCAAATACATGGGGGATCTGATTAGAGGTTTCGGTCAGATTATTTTTTTTTTATAACAGTCCTCCAGCTGCATCTGTGTAATTTTAGGCACTTGCTGTGCTTTGGTGAGAAGAACTGCCACTGATATCGTAAAAATTTGTCAGAAATTTATTTTTTTTTAAATAGCGGGGCTAACAACTTTGAAACTGCTTTTCAACAGTGGAGGGAGTGAATGAGCGATCTGCACTGAGGTAATGCTAGAGCAGTGGGGGGGGGGTGAACAAGTGATCTGCACTGAGGTAATGCTAATTCTTGTTGTATTTTATAGATTGGTGCCAAAAAAACGGTGCATTTTTCTCCGGCAGAGTACAGTTCTCTGTATTCTTTAATTGACCATGGAATGGATAATAGTGATTTTCTTAGTTCTCCCCATAAATAATTTATATATCCAATCCATTCCATTTTGAATTCAACGATGATTAAGTGGTGCTCCGTCGTTTATACCATTTTCAGAATTATATCAGAGAGAGTACCAGAACAGATCCAATAAGCTTGCTTGGGTTCAATGGGTTGTTATTCTCTAATATTTGCAATTGCAAGTTGCAACAATGCTTTATTGAAAACTGGTGGGTTATAATTGATGTCAAAAATATAATGTGTAAGCACAAGCCCTGAAATAAATATTTTTAACAGCAAGGGAAAAGGACTTCTTTCCAAGAACTTTTTTTTTCATAATTATGTAGTGAATTGATGTTTTCAAGCAACTATATTGTGTCGTTAGTGATGCTAAGGGTCCGGCTCCTACAGCAGCACATTTTGTCAAGTCAGATTTGTAAGGAGGTTGCAAAAAGGGGCAGTCCGCATTGGTGTAGTAATTCATTTTTTCTGGTCAGCCTTTCTTCGTGGTGATTGTCATTTTAGGCATTAGTAACATTTAAAGTGGTAATGTGGTTATGGAGATGATCATGTGTCATGACCGTTTATAACATATTTATAAATATATGCGTGTTTATCATGTAAAAATACTCTGGTGTGTGGTATATGCTGCTTACGCTTGTCACTTATATATTATGTACTTTTTATAAATATACACGGGTTATACACTCGTCTCGTGTGCACATATTATATAAAATACAAATGTGCATACTTAAGATTTATTTTATATAAAATATATAAGATACTCGTGTGTTTTGTGTGTGCGTGTGTGATATCCATATAAGAAATGCAAATTGCATTGAACTGTTGGCTGTGTTTCTTTTGGTGTAGATAAGACCAGAAGATGGCAGGCAGTATGTATGCACATTTGTGCAGAGATCGGTACAAGAGACTGTGATAAAGGGCTATATTTTTGTGCTTTCAGAGAACTGTGGACTTGCAAGCAACGGTTTTAACTACTTGGTTCATTCCACTTTCTGGTTCCAGATAGCAAAAGGGAAAGCAAACACTCATAAAAATATACATTTTGTGTACTTCCAGAAGTGCACTGCAGTACTTGTGTGTGTGACATTTGGCTTTTTATTTATTTATTTTTGTGTGCATGTGTGCGGAGTCTTCAGACTTTTTCTTTGCTGTTGAGACTGCTGCTTATGTTCCTAGTTGACTGGTCAAATCTGTTGGGAGTGATGGGATCCTGCCATATTCCTTTCCTAGAATGAAACTGATCTTTGTCTTGTAAGGTCACTGTTAAAGTGATTAAGAAAATGTGTATTTAATTAAAGCAAATGTCATTTCTCACTTTTACTAGCACAGTTTGAAGGTAAACATTTTTGTTGGTAATCTGTTGACTCACAGTTGTTCAAATATGTCATTGAGTAAGTTCTTTTAGATTTTCCAGAATAAAATACTATGTTTTTATTTCAGCTAAGTGACAGAAGGATGTTTACAGATTTTGTAGTTTAATCTTAACATTCTTGTGTTTTCCTCTGCTGTCTGGAAGCTTGTGCTAGTCATGTCCGGTAGTAACACCATGATTTAGCTCGGATGTCTGAAGTGTGTTACTTGAACTGTTTGACTGACAGAATTGCTGGTCAAAACACTGTATATCAAGCCAACCAAGTCAAGTTTGACTCCCACTTCTTCATGGGAAGCTCAGCACTGTCCTCAGTGTGCACCGAACCACTGTCTCCAGTCATCTAGCCGCATACCTCTCAACTATCCAGATTTTTGCCTCTTTTCCTTAGTGTGCCCCTCATAAAATTAGCGGTTTTCTGGCAAATCACAGAAACTGAAGTCACTAAATGACATAAATTTGAGTTTCAGACTTCATATTCTTCAGGAGATGCATGCTAACAAAAAATCCCATTATGCTATCAACTTTCTAAGTTTATAGGAGCAATACCTAAAATGTGTCCCTGTTTTGATGCATTTGTTCCCCCCATTATTTTAGGCTTTGCTCAGATTTCTTGTACTAAGAGGCTGAGAGGTATGTGCAAACTCTTATACCTTTACACACCTTGTGGTTTGCTTAAATAATCCTAAAAGCAAAGAATTGGCCCCTGCAAACAATGCCTTACACCCATCATTAGAAAAGTGTTTGAAGACTCGAGGCATTTTTTTCATTTCATTGTGGTGCTCAACAGTGCATTTCATTTTTTATACTTTTTTGCTTTCTGGGTCAGCATACTAGAAGCAGTGTTAAGACAAAACATAAAGCTTACAGTATGGCTTGTGTCTGATGTAAATGTAATGACTGTCATGAACTGTGTTATAGACTGATCAAATAAATTCAGACATCTTTTCAGATTTATTTGATCAATATTAAGCTTCACCTTAATTTGATTTGTCATTAGCCTGGTAGATATTGCAGGTGGCTGGGTAGATTTTAAGTATGTCCATTTCTGCCCTAATTGTACTTGGATTTTGATCAGGGTTTGAGAAGTAACTGAAGCAAATGGAAAAAAAGTATGCCCGTTTTGACATACATTTCAACTTGTTAGCTGAAGAATTTTGAACAAAGACAAAATAAATGTGGAAAGCCCTCAAAATAGGTAGGCATTATACATATTTCTGTTGGAAAGCTGATAGAATAATAGGCTTTATATTAGCAGGTAAGTACAAAGTCTTGGGTATCATTATTTAGTGACTGCAATTCTGTATGATCTGCAAGAAAACTATATATATATATATATATATATATATATATATATATATATATTATACACGAGCAAAAGACCAAAAATATGAGGCAAAATCAGTTGAGAGCTATGCCTGTTTGGTTAAAGGAAAGTACATGTGAGTGGCTGCTGTGGATTAAGCCGTGGAGGAATCATAGTTGATGAATTGTTTTTCATTTGGACATTGTATAAAAATATGGCCCCATAAACACGTGTGTGACAGCAGGAGTGCAGTATTGCAAAGCCATCTATAATGTTGTTATGTGTATCTGTTATACCTGTGAAGAAGATCTGATTCGGTCAAAGGTACAGGAGTACAAACAATTCCTACATATTTCTTAAAATGTTTCTGCATGGATACTAATATATGAAAGATATAGATCTGGCATACTGGTGCATAAGGTAAAGAAAGCCAGATTGTGCATATAAAATATTATCTTTTTTTCTGAAGAGGCAGCAATCAGTCTGTGAATTTTGTGTATTTTTTGAATTATTTGAAATATAACATGGCCTTTGTTTTAGATGACCATAGCAAAGGATCCATAACAAAACACCAACATGATAAAAAAAGAGTTTAAACAGTCTGACAAATGACTAAATAGGTTCTTGGTGCTTTGCTCAGATGCAGCACAATGACAAAGATAATACTGTTGTACTTGTAGATCAGAAGGGAATCATGATTACTGTCATGTAAAAGTTTATTTGTGTGTTGTAAATGTGTGCTTATAAGTTTCATTGAACGTGGATTTAGAATTATGTTTGTGGTCTGATTTTACTCAGTCTAAGACTGAGTAACTCAGACCATAAACATAATTCTAAATCCACGTTCAGTGAAACTTACAAGCACACAGTTTACGGACTGTGACAGAAAACTGTCTGTTGAATACACTGGATATAAAAACTGTACACATCCCTGTTAAAATGCCAGGTTTTTGTGATATAAAAAATGAGACCATAATAAATCAAAAGGTGCTTCAACAAAGTATTAGATTAAGGGTGTGCACACTTATACAACCAGCGTATTGCACGTTTTTTTATTTTTTATTTTTTCCCCTAACAGATTTGTTTTTCAATTGAATTGTACAGGTTATAAGTCACAATAAAGGTGGGAAAAGTTTTGAAATGATTTATTGTGGTCTAATGTTTTTATATCATAAAAACTTGGCATTTTAACTGGGGTGTGTACACTTTTTATATCCACTGTATATGCCCACCATAACATTACAATGTAGAGAAACACTTCTGTAGCAAGTGGAGTGAATCTGCTCACGTGCATCCTGCATTTACTTACTAGCAAGATACAGTCTTCTTTTTCTTTTGGCTGTTCCTGTTAGGGGTCGCCACAGCAGATAGCACAGTTGTGTACCTACCATAAATGTAGATGTTCAAGTGTATTCACTGTTGCAGTCATTACAATTAGGGTTATCCTGCTGGCAGGCTACCTGCAGTCGGCCTGAGTTCCAAAGTCTAGGTCCGGCGTCGTTGCTGTCACCTCTTCCCTGACGTCAGTGCGCCAGGGGTATATAAGATGCAGCCGACGCCATTTTCTTCAGTTTTTCTTGCCCCAGATGTCAGGTGCCCCTAAAATGGTAGGCTAAATTATGCCAATAAGCATGCATGCACAAAAAACAACTTTTCCTTCATCTACAAGCAAACACACCACATAGGTTGTATACAATAGAGAAGTACAGATAAATCCCAACAAAGGAAAGGGGGATGGTGGGTGGGTAACCTGGACTGCAACAGTGAATACACTCGAACATCTACATTTATGGTAGGTACACAACTGTACTATGTTCATCGTGTTTCACTGTTGCAGTCATTACACTTGGGTTGAATCCTTAAGCTAAGGTTGGGAGGCTGGAGCTAAATAGGATTAGGAGAGGCTATAAGGCCCTGCAAAACTGCAGTGGCAAAGCCTGCCCTGGATTTAGAGTAGAGAGGTAAGTGATAGTGCTTTGTAAAGGTGTGCACTGAACTCCAAGTTGCAGCCTCTAAGATGTCTTTGGTTGGTACTCCTCTGAGGAAGGCTGCTGAAGTGGCTGCTGCTCTGGTTGAATGTGGCCTAATGCCCTTAGGCACTGATTTGCCATGCTGTGAATAGCAGAAATGAATGCAATGGCCTATCCACTTTGTAATAGTCTGTTTTGAGATAGGCTTTCCTTGTGATGCTGCAGCATATGCCACTAGAAGTTGATCAGTTTTTCTGAAAGCTTTAGTTCTGTCCAAGTAGAAGCGTAGCTGTCTGTGAATGTCCAAAGAATGCAGAATTTTCTCACCCTTATTCTGTGGGTTTGGATAAAAAATAGGCAAATGAATTGTTTGGTTAAGGGCCACACTGGACACCTTAGGCATAAATGTAGGGTTTGTCCTCAGTGAAACCCTGTCAGGATGGAAAATGATAAAAGGTTCCACAGCCATGAGTGCCTGTAACTCTGAGACTCTTCTAGCGGAGGTTATTGCTAGGAGCAGAGCTGTTTTCCAGGATAAGAATTTTATGTCAGCTACAGAGGCTGGCTCAAACGGAGGCAGTGTGAGTTTTTCCAAGACATAGTTGAGGTCCCATGCAGGTATTGGTGCTCTCCTTGGAGGTCTTAAGTTTTTGGCCCCTCTGAGGTACTGCCTCAGTAACAGATGAGAAAAAATAGGTGGTTCTGTATTGTAATGAGCTGAAATGGCAGAGGCATGAATTTTAATTGATGAAAAGGAAAGGCCTTTATCCAGCATCTCAGTTAAGTATTGCAAAATCTGAGGAATATTTGAAACAATCGTGTCAATGCCTTGTGCTTGGTTCCAAGCACAGAATCTCTTCCATTTGTCTGCATAAGATTTTCTGGTGTTAGGCCTCCTGGCCTCCAAAATAACATCTATCACTGCTTTAGAAAGAGGTGTGTCTTGAGAGGCTATATTATCTGCCATGCCGCCAGGTTTAAGGTTTTGACTTGGCTGTGCAGTATCTGGCTGTCTTGTTGGGTCAATAAGTGAGGAATTTGAGGTAATGTCCAGGCTGGGCAGTAAGACAAGCTGTTTAGGATTGGGTACCAGTGCTGGTGGAGCCAGTCTGGGGCAATCAGTATCATTTTTGGTTTCTCTTGTCTGACCTTGAGGAGTACCTTGGGGAGGAGAGCAGAGGAGAAAAGGCATATACTGTTAGATTTTTCCAGCTGAAAGATAGAGCATCCACTTTCCATGCTTGCTTGTGATAAGGCCTTGTGCAGAATCTTTGTAGTTGGTAGTTGTGAGGAGAGGCAAATAGGTCTATGTCCGGGCATCCCCATGTCCTTGTTATCATGCTGAAGACTTGTGGATCCAATTTCCACTCGTGGGGATCAATTAGATTTCTGCTTAGTTTGTCTGCCAGAGTATTTTTCCTTCCTGGCAGGAATTGAGCTTACAGATGTACTTGGTAAGTCAATGCTGTGTGCCACAAGTTCATGGCTAGCCTGCAGCGGGGGTAGGAATGTGTGCCTCCCTGCTTATTTATGTACCACATGACTGTAGTATTGTCCATCTTTATTAGTAGTTGTCCTGGATGAAGTTGATCCTTGAAGGCTGTTAGGGCAGTGTGAACAGCTGGCATCTCTTTTTGATTGATATGTAGATGCATTTGACTTGCGGGCCATGTGCCCTGAATACATCTTCCTGCCATATGGGCCCCCCAGGCGTAATCTGATGCATCTGTTGTCAATGTCTGCCTGGCTGTGGGTAAGGTGAATGGCTGTCCCGTGTTGTGGTGAAAGGCTTTTGCCCACCATCGAAACTCCTTTTGCAGGCAGAGAATGAGGGTAATTATTGTTTCCAGGCTGTGGTAATGTTGAGTCCAAACACTTTTTAGATACCACTGACGTTTCCCCATATGCAGTCTTGCATATGAAATTAGCAGAATGCAGGATGCCATGAAACCCAAGGCCTGCAGAATTTTTCTTGCAGATAACTGGGTCCTTGTTGCCAACATTTTGAAGTAAGTAGTCAGTTGTTTGTGTTTGTCTGGCGTGAGATAAGCCATCTGGGTGGTTGTATTTAAGCTTGCACCCAGGAATATTATCTCTTGAGAGGGTACGAGTTTTGATTTCTTCTCATTTACTGTGTACCCTAGACTTGTCAGTAATCTTTTTACAAATGCCAGATGCTGTAGTAGAATGTCCTTGTTCTCTGCTTGAATAAGGCAGTCGTCCAAGTAAGGATATATTTGTATTCCTCTTTGTCTGCAAAATGCAATTACTGCTGCCAGGCACTTTGTGAAGACCCTGGGTGCAGTAGATAAGCCAAAGGGCAGTGCAGAGAATTGGTAATGCATTGAGCCAGCTTTGAATCTGAGGTATCTTCTGCATGTTTGTCTGATTGGGACATGCAGGTATGCCTCTTTTAGATCTAAAGTCACAAGCCAAGCTTTCTTGCTCAACATGGGCAGAAGCTGCTGTAGACTCAACATTTTGAATTTTGGAATATCCAGATATGTGTTTAGAATAGATAGGTCCAGTATTGGTCTCCAGGCTTTGTCTTTTCTGGGTACCAAGAACAGTCTTGAATAAAATCCATAACCCTGCTCTTGTTCTGGTACTTGTTGAATGGCCCTCATGTCAATGAGGGATGAAACTTGTTTTTGTGCCTCTGCCCATTGATTGTGTGGCAGGTCTGGCATACCTTTTTGCCTTGGCAGGGTGTGAAAGTGGAACCTGTAGCCTTGTGAAACTATATTTAGAACCCATTTGTCCTGGGTGATCATGTGCCAATTTTGTGGAAAAAGTGCTAGCTTTCCCCCCAAAGGGGCTGCCAAAAGATAAGTGCTTGGTGCTGGAAGTGGAAAGTCATTGAGACTGTTTCCTGTATGGCTGTGATTTTTCCACTCCGCTCTTGGAGATAGAAGCACCCCATTGTTTAGGCCTGTATGAGCCTTGGGGCTGTGATGTGCCTCTGGGGCATCTGTATCTGCCCCTTTGTGGTCTATCTGACACTGGAAAGGACCAATTTTTTTGTAGGCCAGTTCCTGCTAAATCTGGGAGGCTGTACCTGCAAGAAATCCTTGACTGTTTGCATAGATTTAGCTTTGTCCTCCATTTTCTTCAAAACCTCTTCTGCTTTAGCACCAAACAAAGTATCATGCTGTAAAGGAGCGTCTAGTAGTTTTGCTTTAACATGATCCTGCAAATTTTGTTCTTTTAACCAAGCATGTCTCCTAATGACAGAACCTGTAACAGTGGCCCTGCAGGAGGCCTCAAGAGAATCAAAACCACATTGCAAAGTATGCTTTCCAACTTGTTCAGCTGCATGCAATAAATCCTGCATTTCTTTATTGTCTGCACATTCTGCATTAGCTGGCATTTTCTGTTTCAGCAAAGACATAAGATATTGCTGATAATTAAGCATATGAAATTGGCAATTTAAAGCTCTTACAGCCAAGGTAGCAGAGGTATACATCTTTTTGCCCCATCTGTCTTGGGCCCCAGAATCCCTATCAGAGGAAATAGGGATTTTTGCAGTAGAAGCCTTGACCCCTTTGGGACCCTGAGAGATGGTTTCTGGGTCAGCTGCAGTGTTCTTATAGAGAAATTTATGTGAATCAGGAAACCTGTAGTATCTGTCTGGCTTAACAGGGGCTGGTGGTAAAGAGTCTGGAAAAAAACTGGACTCTGTAAATACATCATCTACAATGTCTAAAACAGGCGGGATAGCAAGGGGCCTGTGCTGGGGCAATAAAAGGAAATCTCTGAGCCTTTTCTTGGATTCTGAGTAATCTTGGCTCTCCCAGTGGAAATGCTCCCTCATAGTATGCAGTGTTTCCCCAAAAGAATAATCCTCAGGAGGAGAGGCTGAAGGGATAGAATCTTCAGCATCAGAATCCTCATAGGGAGGAATAGAGTAATCCTGTTCAGAGGAGGAATCAGAGGAAATGGAAACCTGGTCTGAAGATTCATATTCTAACTCTTGTCTAGGCCTCTTTTCAGGAGGGGGATGGGAACCCCTGATCAAAGTAATAAGGTCTTCGGCCATTTTAAACATCTGTTTTTTAGGCATGGAGGCCTGTGCAGGTGAATGTTGTACTTGTTTCTTTGTCTTTAGAGCTGCTTTAGTCTTTGTCTTTGAGCTGAAGTAGGTTTCACATATAACTGTGTAGGCCTGAAAACAGCCTCAGAAGCCGATGCCTGCTCAGCGGCTCCGGACCCATCTGAGGGAATAGTTTCCGAGTGTCCAATACCTTGGGTTTCCAGAGGCCCAGTCGGTTTCACGTGGGAGTCGGAAGCGGCCTGTGGCTCTGAGGTAGAGGGTGTCAGGTGCTGCGAAAGTGCCTCACTGAGAACCGGCGAACTGGCGAACCAGCGACAGGCCTAGAAGAAGCCTCGTCATCGGTTTTGGATCTCGGATGCCTGTCATTTTCTTTTTCTTTTTGTTTTTTGTAAACTCCAGTAGTTGGCTGATCCGACGGCATTATATAATTAAATCTTCTGCCAAAGTAATGAAATGCAAAATCGTACCGACACTTAATAGTGCGCTGGTTAAATCTAGCACAAAACCGACAACTAGCAACGGTATGGTCAGGGCCTAGGCAAGGAATACAGTAAGAATGAAAATCCTTATGAGGTATTTGCTTCCCACAAGAAATACAGTTATTAACTTTTTCTGACATCAGTCTGGAGCAAGAAAAAAGTTTCCCCAACGGGGTACTTAGCTTTAATGAAGACTTCGGATTTGAAATTCGGATTTGAAAACTTCAAGAGTCGGCCGACTGGCACTTGCGAACTGCTTTTGCTTCGGGCACCGCGCGGCAAGAAAGACTGAAGAAAATGGCGTCAGCTGCATCTTATATACCCCTGGCACACTGACGTCAGGGAAGAGGTGACAGCAACAGATGCCGGACCTAGACTTTGGAACTCAGGCCGACTGCGGGTAACCTGCCAGCAAGATAACCCTGATTGTAATGACTGCAACAGTGAAACACGATGAACATCATCTGTTTCTATTTCTCCCTGACCTCTGCATCTTTCTTTATCACACCAACCACCTGCATGTCTTCTCTCACTACATCCATAAACCTTAACTTAGGTCTTCCTCTTTTCCTCTTACCTGGCAGCTTCATCCTTAGCAATCTTTTCTCAATAAACCCGGCATTCCTGCTCAGCACATGTCCAAACCAATGCAATCTCACCTCGCTAGCTTTGTCTTCAGTGTCCAACCTTGGCTGACCCTCTAATATACTGCCTGTCCTTCCTCATTACACCCAGTGCAAATCTTAACATCTTTAATTCTGCCACCTCCAGCTCTTTAATTTGTATTATGTAATTCAGCCTGGTCTTGCTGCTGTTATAACAGTTGACTTTCTTGATTCATAACAATCTGCATGGCCACAACCTTTGGGATTATGGATAGAATAAAAAGGTGGATTCAGAGTACTGTGAAAGTAAATGTAGTTGATGTTTCCAGGCTTACTTATTGCAGACGTACTGATATGTTCTTCATATCTTTAAGAAAAAAATAAGTAATGGTCAAATATGTCAAGTTATCTGGTTAAGCAACTTACTTAGTGTACCCCTCATTGTCACACTCACACACCAAATGCATGTCTTTGGAGTAGTGTGACATTAATCTTGTTAAATGGCAGTGCTTTATATGGGAAAACACTGAAGACTGTGTATAACTCACATATTCCTGTCCAGATGGTAATTGCTGTGGTATTGTTTTCCTTGCATAAACATGTACAAAAGCAAAAGTCAACTAGTTTTATGTTTTTAATTTTTGTTGTTGTACAGGTTACCATGATGTATGTGTTAATCATTGGTGTAGCTGAAACACATCAGAAAATGTTTTTTAATCCCATACCTGACACTTTTATTTTTTTTTTGTTCAGTAACATCATTGCTAGATCTGCAACATATTGACTGCAGAGGTAGTAGTAGCCCATCGGAAGCTTTAGGTTGCCTATATTGTTGAATACCTAGGGTAGGCGATGGCACACAACGAGGACATTAGAACATTTTTCAAACAGATTAGTAAGAAATCAGCATGAAGTAACAGAAATAGCTGGGTCTGTTGAAGGCACCGAGAAAGGTGCGGCCCCTGCTATGTTTCTGGAACAGCGAAATACCCCACAAACTGTATGTCCAGAAACTGATATTGGCTATTACATTACATCAGACAAAACTGATGACTGCATGAAATTCAGGTTGCTGACAGAGCCATACATCCCTCCAGAGAATTACAACTTCAAAGCCGATGCATCAGACAATAAGCAAGCATTCAGATATAGTTGGTTGTCTGAGTACTCACTGTGGCTTGCATATTCTCCTCTCTTGAAAGGCCCACTCTGCTTAACTTGTGTATTATTTCCTCAGTCAGTTCATAGTGGGTTGCAAGGCAGCTTCATCACTAAAGTGTGCACAAAATAGAATGCTTTCAATGAGTGTGTAAGAAATCACATGCAATCGTCATGGCACAAAGGTTCTACTGAAGATGCTGCCAATTTTTGAAGTACACAACAGAAGCCAGAAACAGTTGTCAATCCACAGCTGGATGCAGCAGTAGCAAAACAAATTGCAGAAAACTGAAAGAAATTGGAACCAATTTTATCTACCATTATTTACTGTGCAACCCATGACATTCCTCTCCATGGAAAAGAAGGCTCTGGTGAAAATTTTTGTGACTTATTATATTTTCGTACTGAAGCTGGCGACACAATATTGAAACAGTGAAAGGGCTGCAGGAAATGCATGGTACACATCCCATATGGTGCAAAATGAGCTGTTGGCAGAATGCGAACACGTACTTTGAAAGGAGATTGTGAAGCGAACAGGGCAGTTGGATTTAGTATATGGTAGATGAATCTGCAGATATCTCAGGCATTGAGCAGTTGTCATTGGGCATTCGGTTTGTTGATGGTGGCTGCATTCAAGAAGAGTTTATGGGTTTTGTTCCCATTGTTGCAAGAGATGCACAGTCTGTATCAAATGTCATTGTCAGTGAATGCATAAAGTATGGTCTAGACTTGGAAAAATTACTCGGACAAGGCTATGATGGCTGCTTCATAATGGCAAGCATCCAGAACGGTGTTCAGGCAAAAATTTGTGGAAAGTATCCAAAAGCAGCCTTTATCCACTGCGCGTCTCACAGACTAAACCTTGTAGTTAATGATCTGAATGATGTTCCTGAAATACGTAGTGCTGTTGGTGTTATCAAGAAGATTATTAATTTTTTCCGTGACAGTCCAAAACGACGAGCATTGGCACCAAATATACCTCTTCTGTGTGAGACACGATGGACCAAGAAATATAAATCCATTTGTGTGTTTAGTCAGAACTTTGAGAAAATATTTGACTGCCTGGCTGATCTTCAGAAGAGCACTGTTGGTGAAACCAGACAAAATGCACATGTTACTCAGCGCTTGCTCTTCGTGCATGTTTCTTATTTCACTCTTCATTATTGCAAATTATTCATCAGTTCTTGAACCCATTGCCCAGATGTTGCAGTCTGTTCAATCTGATATAGTAAAGGCTCAACAACACATCAACAGATTAATTGAAATATTCAAGGAGCACCACAACCATGCTGAAGAGCACTTTAGGAATGACATTCTCAATAAGGTAAGAGCACTAGCAGATAAACTTGGTATTGATTTAGTGTTGCCAAGGATTTGTAGTCGACAAACACACTGAGCAAACATAGTAGATGTGGATTTTGAGTTATTACAGAACAAGTATTTATGTTCCCTATCTTGACTCATTGGTTTCTTCACTGACATCTTGCTTTTCCAGCAGTAACACTGCTCAGTTCAACTTATTTTATCTGCATCCTAAAATGATGCAAAACCTAGAACGTGAAGAATTCCGAAAACAAATTGTCATCAGTAATGAACTATATCATATCGACAATTTGGCATTAGAGATGATGAACTGGTTCGACTATTGGCATACTAAGGTTCCAGATATTGCTGAAACAGTGGACTTTGCTGACTTATTGCAACACTGCAATTTCTTTCCTGCTGTTAAGCAAGCAGTTCTGATTGTGTTGACCTTACCAGCCACTACCTGCACCACCGAGGGATCGTTCAGCATGCTGACACGGGTCAAGACCTGGTTAAGGAGTACAATGACTGATGATAGACTTTCAGCACTGTGCATGATTAGTGCTCATTGTGAGCTTGTCATTCGTGAAAAGAAACAGTTCATCAGTAAAGTTATCGACAGTTTTGGCAGCCACAGCTGACACTTACAATTTATATTTGCAACACAGGAGTCGTAGGCCTAAACTGACAACAGGGTAGTACATTAAGGCTTTTTTTATTACAGTTACCCACAAAATTTATAATTTTTACATGAATGAGTTCAATATTACAGTTCCATTGAGGTCTTACTTGGTAACACTATAAATCCATGGAGACACCATCCATTTCTATACTACAGTGCAGAATACTTCACTTGCATGAGCTGATTGCAAGCAGAACAAGCAAAGGATGCTGCAGTACCCATGGTTAATGAAAATCCTGGAAATTAAACATGGAATCACACAAGTACAGAGAGCAGCAGCCTAAAGACAGTAAATAAGAGTGTTAGTGACATCTTTTTAAGGCTGCTATAGCACAGGGAGATGTTCTTTAGTGAAAATTGACAAATCCTTGTTCTGATGCACTATCTCAGAACCAGATCCACAATACAAGTAGAAGCAGATCAAACCAGGATGTCCACTTAAGCAGCAAAAGTTAAGTTTAGTGATAAGAGGAAGGAGTTCAATACAGCAGAGAGGGGTGACTGCTTGGACTTCAAAAGGATTAGAGACAGCAATAAAAGGAGTGTAATTAGTAAAAGTTTATGTTGGTTCACCAAGAAGGTTAACTGGACCCTTTTTGTTACCACCAAGGTCAAAGACATATACAAAATTATATTCAGAAATTCAAAGTATAGCACAATAACAAGAACAGGTTCATAGGTACTTACTAGTGTGTTGATCCGTAAGGATCTTTAGAAATCTATCCCTGCTGTCTCATGAAGGTTTTAGCCCTTATATCTTAAATTTTAGTAACCCTGAGACAAGCAGAATATTACCATGTTGTTCCTATGTAAGAGGGACAAGGCTACTGAAATCAGGAATGAAATTTGGGTTACCCATCCATTCATCCAGATATAGAGATCTGCTTTGCTTTATGTGGAGAGGAAGATCATTCCAAAGAAGAGGGAGTCTATTTGATACATAGTATCTATCCTTCCTACATGTTGTATTTATGCTGCAGTACAGAGTGAGACCTGTTGAGTGAGTGTTTATGCCTCCATTACAGTTACGAATGTATGCTGCGGTGGTGGTGCTGCGGTAGTGTTGTCGCCTCACAGTAAGATGTTGCCCTGTTCAATTCTCAGCTAAAGCATCTTCTGTGTGGAGACATGCATGAATGGGCTTACCTTCGTTGAAGGTTGTGCGTCAGGGCTGGCAACTCAGTACGTAAAAATCTACTGCCAATCATTAGCGGACCGCAGTTCCACTGTGGCGACCCCTTACCGGGAAAAGCTGAAAGATACAACAACAACAGTTACAAATGTGCAGTAGGTTTGACAGGATTACGTCTGTTGAGGTTATGCATGCATAGCACAGATCTGTCCTCATTAGCATTTATGACACCAAGAAAAGTGGCAAGGCTTGAAGGTGGTCCACATAGTTTTAGGATTTAGGCAGTTGATGTTGACATTTCTAAGATGCCTTTAGGTGGTAAAATTATGTCCAGAATCTGGAACAAATGCACAAAGCAAGGAGGATGGTCCCCCTGTTGTAGAAGGAAGCAGCAGTCCACAAAAATCACAAAAACTGATAGGCCAAAGAAGAGCCATAAAGACAATACAGTGGACTATTGAGGATAAGAAGGAAATTATGCATTGTTACTAGTATATGAAAAGCACAGAATGTCCAGACACAAGATATACCAAAAGACTGAGAGAAATTACAGGAAAGAAAAATACTTGCACAAGAAAAACAGTCAGAAGCCCCAAATAAAAGTATGTGTTCATTACTACTACAAATTTGTGAAAAACTGTGTATAGACTAAAACACTTTGATCTGTTTGGATAAAGAAACATCTGAGGAGGTGTGAATATATAAATAAAACCTAGAGATTTTTGAAAAGTGGAAAAAAAGAAATATGGACATGGGAAAGAGATTTGATATGGTGCAATATTTAAGAGAAATACAGGCAAAGGCATCCAGATATGGAACATTTCACAATAAAAATGTCACAGAGAGAATGTAGAAAAGAAGATTAGTAAAGTAGAAGTTAAAAAAAAAATAGAAGTTTAAGTTATGGAGTGTCTGAAGTGAAGGATTTGGTGTAGAAGGTCTAACACAGGTTACATCACAGCATGATGGAACGAGTCCCCAGAGTAAGGAGAAACAGGAAGATCAGGAGACATCTGAAGAAGAAATATGGACATGGGAAAGAAAAGAGATTTAATATGGTGGAATAGCTATGCTATGAGAGAGCAGAACTAATCAATACAAAAAGAACAGCACCAAAGGTATTTGAAGACACATACAGGCAAAGGAATCTGGACATGGAAAACTTGACAATACAGAAAATAAAAAGACAAATGGAAAAAGTAGAAAAGGCGATAGTAATGAAGAAGTTAAAGTAGAATAACTGCGGTTATGTGGATTACCTGCAAAGTGAAGGATTCAGTGTAAAAAATTTAATTCAGAAAGCACCACAACAGGACAGATTGATGGACATTCAAATTAAGTGGAAACCAATGGAATGGGAAGTAATTGGTCACATCACATGCCATATGAAGATATTTTGGAGCCTTCCACAGGAAACCCATATAAACATTTACTTGAAGCTGGACAGCAAGAGAAGGAACAGGAAACTGTGGAAAGTCTGATGCAATGTTGAGGAGTGATACTGATAGGCCAATGAGTTCCCATATGACAGTGCAATGGATGATATGGGATGAAACTGAAGAGAATGTGCCAAAGGAAGATGCTATAGAACTCTGTGTAGAATGCTCACAGGAAATGGAAAACATGTGTCCTCAGTTTAGAAGAAAATGATCTAAGAGTAGAGTTGCTTGATTTGGTAGAGATAGGCAGGCATATTAAGATAAATTACAAAAATAGACTGCAGAAGGTTAGTAAAACCCAAAAAGTCAGAAGTTTGATAAAACAAATGAATGCAGTAATTAGTTACTGTCCATAGAGATTTGTGCGATATAACAGAAGTAAACAGGATATATTACTGTGCAGCTAAATTGATAACTGATAAAGTTCTACCACAAGAGCACAGGGTAGTGAGGGAAAGGAAGGAGAGAAATTAAATGTCATCATGGAAGTATCGAATAGAGAAAACTATAAAGCAATTGAGACAAGAAGTGGCTCTGTTGGAGTATAGAAGAGGGAACAGATCAACAAAAATACTTAGAAAGATAGATGTGATAAAAGGCAATGCGCAGTATTAGAACCACTCAGGATCTATCATGTACTATCACAAATAAAGTAAAAATCTCAGTACAGGCAGAATAAGTTAGAAGATACGCAGATAAATATAAAGGAAAAGTACAAAATAAGCAATTTATTGATGACCCAAAAAAGTTTTACAGATAATTGGGAAACGAGGTAAAAGGAATTGACAGATCACTAAATAAAGAAAAAATAGATACATTTTGGAGAAGTACTTATGAAGATCCCATGCAACATAACAAAGATGCTAAATGGATAGAAGAAGTAAAAGAGAGAATAAGAAGTTTAAAGGTACAGGATATGAAATGGGATGAAGTAACGGCCAGAGAGATTGAAACAAAGTTTAGAAAATCCTCTAATTGGAAAGCCCCAGGCTCAGATGCAGTACCTAATGTCTGGTTGAAAGTATTAACATATTTTCATGAAGATTTAGCCATAAGTAAGAACTATGTATATATATACACACTGAACAGACACTAACTTAGTAAGAAGAGGAAAAACAATGTTTCGACTTGAGTGAACTTGCATGCTACCCTAAAAATTGTAGACAAATTACTTGCCTTGGTTCTGATTACGTATAAACTCTACACTGGAATTGATGCTGGTACAGTTGATAGTCATTTAGAAGAAAACTTAATTATGGCAATAGAATAAAAGGGCAATAACAGAAGGTCATATGGAATAAAGGATCATTTGTTAAATAGTCATACAAGAGAACTGTAAAGGGGCAAGAATCAAAGTATGGCATGGGTTGACTTCAAAAAAGCATCTGATAGTATTGCACATTCATAGAGTGCTTAAAAATGTATAACATACACCCTCCACTGATCAACTACATTACAGTGACCATGAAACAGTGGCAAACCACTTTGCAATTAAAACATGATAAAGGACAAATTATTATTCCAGGGATAAAAATTAAATGGGGGAAATTCCAGGGTGACTCTGTCACCGCTGCTATTCTGTCTTGCCCTATAATTTGGCTCCTAGAAACTAACGGAGTGTAAAGACCTCTCATCTTCTCTTTGTCGATGATGCAAAACTGTAGTGTTCATCAGATGAGGACCTGAAAGCACAACTGCAAGTTGTCAAAACTTTTTCAAATGATAAAAGAATGTCATTTGGTCTTGATAAATGTGCAAAAGCAACCTTCAAAGCAGTAATACTGCAGTATCAAGAAAACATTAGTTTGGGACAAGAATGTGAAATGAAAGAACTTGAGCAACAGGGAGTATATAACTATTTGACAATTGATGAAGAATCAACAATAAACCATGAACAAATGCAAATAAAACTTAGTAAGGAGAATTTTAGAGGACGTAAATTAATCCTGAAAGCAGCATTGACATCTAGGAAAAAAATTCAAGCTGTAAAAATTTGCTCTTCCTCTCTCAACTTACAGTTGTGAAGTGAATGACTGGCCCGAAAACGTGTTGCATAGATTAAACAGGAAAACAAGAAGGATGCATCATGCTCACCAAATGATTTATAAAAAATCAGTTCATACCAAGTTTATATATTACCTGTTCTGAAGGAAGGATAGGCCTCCTTGAAATTGATTACATGTACAGATCTGCAATCCTGGGATGCACACATCTGCTGACCTCACAAGATTCAAACGTACTGAATGTTTTGAAACATGACTAGAATAATTATTGGTTTTATTCCCATTGTTGTGAGAGATGCACACGTTGTATCAAATGTCATTGCCAGTGAATGCATAAAGTATGGCCTAGACTTGGACAAATTACTCGGACAAGGCTATGATGGCTGCTTCATAATGGAAAGCATCCAGAGCGGTGTTCAGGCAAAGATTCGTGAAAAGTATCCAAAAGCAGCCTTTACAAGGATTAGTCGGAGATGCACAGTGGATAGTCAGTGATCTGAATGATGATCCTAAAATACGGTGTGTTGTTGATGTTATCAAGAAGATTATAAATTTTTTTCTATGACAGTCCAAAATGACGAGCATTGGTACCAAATATGCCTGTTTTGTGTGAGGCACGATAGACCGAGAAAATCCATGCATGTGTTTAGTCAGATGTTTGAGAAAATATTTGGCTGCCTGGCTGATATCAGAAGAGCACTACTGGTGAAACCAGACAAAATGCACATTACTCAGTGCTTGCTTTTCGTGCATGTTTCTTATTTCTCTTTTCATTATTGCAAATTATTCATCAGTTCTTGAGCCTGTTGCCCAGATGTTGCAGTCTGTTCAACTTAGTAAAGGCTCAACAACACACCAACAGTCTCATTGAAAAAGAACACATTAGGACTGATATTCTCAGTAAGGCAAGGTCACTAGCAGATAAATCCATGAGTAAGAACTGTTTATATGCACACCCTGAACAGACACCAAACTAGCTAACAAGAGGAAAAACAATGCTCCTACTTGAGTGAACCTGCAAGCTTCCCTAAAAATTATAGACTAATAACTTGCCTCCTGACAACGTATAACCTGTGCACTGGAACTGATGCCGACAGAGTTTATAGACATTTAGAAGAAACCTCAATTATGGCAATAGAACAAAAGGGCAATAAAAGAAAGTCATATGGAACAAATGATCATTTGTTAAAGTCATAGTGGAGAAGTGTAAAATGGACATGAATCCAAGTACAGCATAGACTGACTACAAAAACATTTCATAGCGTCCCACATTCATGGATAAAAGAACACTTAAATGTATAAGATACACTTTACACTGATCGACTACATGACAGTGACCATGAAACAGTGGCAGATCACTTTGCAATTAAGCCATGATAAAGGACATTAATTAACAAATTATTATTCCAGGGATAAAAATGCAGTGGTGAATACTCCAGGGTGACTCTCTGTCACTGCTGCTACTCTGTCTTGCTTGCCCTATAATTTGGCTCCTAGAAAGCAACAGTGTATAAAGACCTCTCATCTTCTCTTTGTCAATGATTTAAAACTGTATAGCTCATCAGATGAGGAACTGAAAGCACAACTGCAAGTCAGATGATATAAGAATGTCATTTAGTCTTAATAAATGTGCAAAAGCAACTTTTAATGTAGGAAAACTGCAGCACCAAGAAAACATCAGTTTGGTACAACAATGTGATATAAAAGAACTTGAGAAGAGGGAGTGTGCAAATATTTGGGAATTGATAAAGGATCAACAATAAAACAGGAGCAAATGTGAATAAAACTTAGTAAGGAATACTTTTAGAAGACTTAAATTAATCCTGAAAACAGCACTGACATCTAGGAACAAAATCCATGCTATAAACCAATTTGGTCATCCTGTCCTAACTTAATTTTGGAGTGTTTCACTGGCCTGAAAATGTGTTGGATAGATTAGATAGGAAAACAAGAAGGATGCTTCATGATCACCAAATGATTTATAAAAAAAATCAGTGCATACCAAGATTATATATTCCCCATTCTGAAGAAGGGATGGACCTCCTTGAAACTGATTACATGTACAGATCTGCAATCGTGGGACTCCACACATCTGCTGACCTCACAAGACCCAAATGTAGTGAAAGTGTTGAAACATGAAGAGAATAAATCTAAGATGACTTTCCTGCTTAGGCTAGCAGAAGCATATTGGTGTCAAGCAGGAATGGAAATCAAACTGCAAGTAGATAAAAACCAGGCAGCAACTGAATGTGTCAAAAAAAAACAAAGAATATAAGGTGAAGGACCAGTTGAGAAGACAAGAAATGTGGAAAATGCATAAATATAGTTGCAAGTATAGAAAACTTCTGGAAGAACCTCATGCTGATCAGGAACAACAGCAGGAATGGTTAAGGAGAGGTGAATTCCAACCAAGAGCCGAGAGGTTAATATTGGTGGCACAAGATAGTGGACTATGTACATGTTGCTTTACAATGTATGAACATATACGGGTGGATACGAAACAGAAAATTTACCTTAGGGATCACTACAGTGGCTCTGCTGGACAGTGGCGCAGGGAACTAATGGCTCTGCTGGACAGGGGCACAGTAAACTAATCTAAGGGGGTGGTGAAAGTCAACACATTCTGGCTAGGCTTATAAATACCCTTGGGCAGATAGCCTAGTACTTACCTATGAACCTATGAACATGTGGGAGAAACAGACAAATGTAGGTTTTGTAAAACAGAATTGGAAACAGTTATACACCTCGTGGCTGGTTGCAGCATACTAACGGTAGAAGGACTGCATACTGAAAAGCATAATGTGGTAAGACTGTTGCACTGGGGATTGTGCAAACATTATGGTAGTGAAGTGGCTGAAAAACACTGGAAACATAAGCCACAAACTATCATAGAAAATGATGAAGTCTGCATCATATGGGATCACCCATTACCAACAGTTCAAAAGATAGCTGCTAGAAAATCGGATGTAGTGGTCCAAGAAAAGAAGACAAAAGTAGCAAATTACCACACCCAGTGACTACAGTGTCTTGCATACAGAGAGAGGCAGTCATAAAATATTAGGAATTGCAGGCAGAAAAGAGAGCAATGTGGAAGAAAGATAGCCAAATATTTCCAGTAGTAGTATGAGCAATGGGTCTTATAAAAAAAAGATTCTATAGTCATTTAGATATGCTACTAATACATGTAACTCCATACAAATTGTAGGAGTCATTCCTGGGCACATTGCAGGTGCTGTGAAGAGCACTTTTGGCTGACATCAAAGACTGAAACAGTACTGATATCATGAACTTTAATCATACTTTGACTTGGGAATGGGGTACATTCCTGTCACGGTATTAGAAACCCAAAAGATTTGTTCTATCCACCTTCTAAGGAGGTAGGGAGATTTATCTGTGTGTCATACCTCTCAAATGTACAGATTTTCACAGAATGTACAGATTTCTGCTTTATATTTTTGGTCTGTTCCTCATAAAAATTCTGTTATTTTTTTTTACAAATCACTGGGATGAACTAAGGATTAAAGTTAATAAATAATGACATACATTTCAGTTTCAGACTTCATATCCGTCAGAAAATGCATTATAACACAAATCATTTTATTCTATCAACTTTCTAAATGTGCCCCTAGTTTTGGGCCTTTTTCTCCAACATTATAACGGGCTTTGTCCAGATTACTTGTGCTAAGAGACTGACAGATGTGTGTGTGTGTGTGTGTGTGTGTGTGTGTGTGTGTGTGTGTGTGTGTGTGTGTGTGTGTGTGTGTGTGTGTGTGTGTGTATCAGAGAAAGGTAGCATACCCCTCAGCTATCCAGGTTTTTGCAGATTGTCCAGATTCTTTGCCCCATATTCCACCTAAAAAGGATTGCAGTTGCTAAACAATGACAAACATTTTAAGTTTTATGTGTCATATACTTTCGAAAAATGCATACTAACAAAAATCCTGTACCATAGCTATTTTATAAGTTCATCAGAGCAATATTTTTCATCTGACTGTTCCCATTTATTTTAGGCTTTGTCCAAATTTCTAGCACTAACAGGTTGAGGTGTGTGTGTGTGTGTGTGTGTGTGTGTGTGTGTGTGTGTGTGTGTGTGTGTGTGTGTGTGTGAGAGAGAGAGAGAGAGAGAGAGAGAGTGAAATGACCTATTTAGAGTTACCAGGTGGAATTTATTTTCAAGTGCATTTTGAAGGAAATGTGAGCTTCAAGGGAAGAGAAGTTTACTGCTGTTCATGCTAAGTCTGCTTAAAATGTGCAACTGTTTTGTTTAGCAAATTGTATCATTATTGTGGTATACAATTTTAAAGCAGTGTTAGTAGCACAGCAGATTGCATACCTGAGTCTTGATACGGAGGGCTGAAGCTTCTACTAACACAGCATGTAAATTTGTATTTTCAGGGAGTGGGGTGTTGCAGTCCTGAGTTATGTCCTCCTTTGGATGAGATGCCTAGTAACTATGAACATCTTTTTTCAGCTTGTCACCTATTCCCTGTTGCAATATACCAGCTTACCATTTCTTTTAATGTTCAAAAACAAGTAGGAACCGAAAAACAAACAATGAAAAAGCTCTCAAGCCAAGGAACCAATGCAGCTTTAACGTTCTTTATTTAAGACAACACGTTTTCGCCCCTGCTATGCAGTAAGCTTCATCAGAAACATACAAGAAAAGTGGAACACATTTTTATATATGTATGTATATAGTGCAATCATGATGTCATTTCCTTCCAAGCAGTGTATTCAATAAACCAAGGGGGGTGTCCTTCTAAAACAAGTAAAAACATCCTTAACAAGTAAAAAAACCTATTGTAAACTAATGACAATAGGTATTAAAAATAAATACAAATACAAGTACATATGGTATATGTTAAATAGAATTGAAACAATTACTTAGTACTTTCAACCCACCTCTTCACTCCAATTTAAGCATCTTTGAAAATGTGTGTGAATTGGACCTCAGACATCTTTTTGATAATACACATGTCTTTGGTTATCAAAGTAACATCTCCCACGACCAAAAACTCGCACTTGACCTCCTAAGTCAACTTCCTGTTAGGGTTATGAAACCTGACAAAGGTGGGGGTTTGGTTGTTTTTGATATCTGTGACTATAATAGGAGAATGCACCTTGTTTTAGATTCACCTGCTTATGAACAATCTTCACTGAATGAGATGTCGGGTGCATACAGGAAAATTAGTGGTTACCTTAGGGACTTATTTATTGATGGTTTGATTGACATTGATACTTTTAATTTCATCAACATCTCCTCTCCAAAAGTTCCCGTGATGTTTGGTATCCCCAAACTACATAAAGATCTGGTGGACCCACCATTACGGGCTTTGGTTGATGGTAGATGTTCTGTCACTCACCCATCAGCAAGGGTCATTGACGGGATCCTTAGGAAATATCTTAAAGGTATCCCTGCCATCTGTAAGGACTCTTGGTCATTTTTAGAGTCTATTAACAGCATTGGGTTTGACACTTCCTTCAACTTCATCACCATCGACGTAGTTGATTTATACACGTCGATCCCACATCTTGAAGCAGTCGAATGGGTCGACCTCATGTTGGTTAGTCTTGGTGCCACTAAGGAAGAAACCTCTATAGTTACACAACTACTTGACATCATTCTTTCCTCCAATTTTTTCCTCTTCGACCACCAGTATTATCTGCAGAAACAGGGAATTGCAATGGGCTCACCCTGTGGTGGCAGTGTAGCCAACATGGTGGTTGCTTACTGGGAAAATGAATTTTTTAGAGTGAACCCCCAGCTTAAGGTTAAGGTTAAATATTATACCCGCTTCTTAGACGATGTGTTCATACTGTTTGATGGTAATGAAAGTGATGCAGTTAATCTTTTAAAATTGATGAATGACTCTTCTACTTTTTTGAAATTTACTTCCAAGTTTTCTTTTACTGATATCGATTACTTGGACGTTAAACTTGTGAAGGATGTCTATAACAACTGTTATTCATCTTGTATTTACAGGAAGTCTACCTACTGTAATAGCTTCCTTCATTACTCTAGTAATCATCCCCCAAAACAGAAAAGATCCATCGTCAAAGGCCAGTTGGTTAGGGCTGCACGCATGTGCAGCACTGTAGAATTATTTACAGCTGAGTGTGTTTTTTTGAAAGATTTGTTTATCAATAGGGGCTACCCACACATCTTGATTGATGAGCTTACTGAGGAGGTAACTATGAAAAGATCACTTGGATTTTACAAACCTTTATTAGTTTCTAACATTTTAGAGGTAACAATGCTATGTGACACGACAAATGTGAGTAATTTAGAAACGTTTGATTCTAGCATCACTAGGACCCCTTTGGTACAAACACCAATTGACTTTTGTACTAGCCTTGTGATCACTTTTTGTAGAGAGATTGGTCCCATTTGTGACATCATCAAAAAGAATTGGTATTTTATCCACAATAGTCCAGTACTTTTTAAGAAATTTGGCCCATCCCCTTCCATTGTTTATAGAAGAGGGAAAAACCTAAAGGAACTTTTGCAAAGGTCTAGTCAGCCTACAACACTATCTAGACAAGTAGGTAACTGCCCTTGTGGCTCTTGCAATAGATGTAAACACTTGAGAACTGGTAACTCGTTTACAATAAGGAATAAGAAATATAAAATACACTCTAAGATCAATTGTAATACGAAGTCAATTGTTTACGCTGCTTTCTGTGTTTGTTGCCCATGCTTTTACATAGGGAAAACCGATCGTAAATTTAGTGATCGGATCTACCAACATCTCTATGCAATAAAAAATAAAAAAATGGACAACGCTTTATCTAAACATATTGTCCATAATATCGGGCACAGTTTTGAATTTATGGGCATTGAGCATGTTACAAGTGGCCCTAGGGGTGGCCCCTTGTCACTCTATTTAGAGACCAGGGAATTAGAGTGGCAAATCGGGGTTGATGCTTATTCCTACCCCGGTCTAAATGAGGCCTGTAACATTTGTTCAGTACTCAGATATAAAAGCTATCAGAGATAGTTTGTTTATGAGTATATATATATATTTTATATATTTTTTATATATAAAAAAATTTTTAAAATGTTCATTTATTAGATTATAACATTGGTTATAAGTACTTGGTACACAAATTGTTTCAATTCTATTTAACATATACCATATGTACTTGTATTTGTATTTATTTTTAATACCTATTGTCATTAGTTTACAATAGGTTTTTTTACTTGTTAAGGATGTTTTTACTTGTTTTAGAAGGACACCCCCCTTGGTTTATTGAATACACTGCTTGGAAGGAAATGACATCATGATTGCACTATATACATACATATATAAAAATGTGTTCCACTTTTCTTGTATGTTTCTGATGAAGCTTACTGCATAGCAGGGGCGAAAACGTGTTGTCTTAAATAAAGAACGTTAAAGCTGCATTGGTTCCTTGGCTTGAGAGCTTTTTCATTTCTTTTAATGTAACATAAGCAATTTATTCTTCAAGGGCAACAGGCACTGAATTTGTAGATGAAACACTGACATACAAGTAGTTTTACAGCAACAACCTCTTCATTAGTTTCAGATCTTCTTAATGTGGAATTATTCAGATGACTTTTACTTCTGCAGAAATTGTGCATATTGACTGATATTGGTGGATTGTAATGACAGACGTTTGAGTGGCCTTTTATGGTTGAAATGAACTTGGGCAGTTTGTCATTATTGGTTCATATGTGTTATTTCATTGTTTACTGGGAAAATGTAAATTTAAAATACATTCTATCAAGTGGTGTTGTATTATACAAGGAATATAATTCAATTGTTATATATTCGAATTGATTCACCTTCCTGATTGTATTAAAGAACTTCTGCATGGTCCTAAAACATGTGCAAGGGGTCAATGATTTGAAAACAGCCCAAAGGTAAACTTAACCTGCCAATGGGCAGAAGCATTTTCTTTGAATGTGGATTTCAATGCTGTTTCAGTTAATGTGACTTTCAAAGGTAGAGAAGTTTTAATGCCAAGTCTGTTTTCATTGTCAAATGTCTATCAGCATTTGTGCTAAAAAATTGTCAATTAAATCGAAATATGTGTAATATTGTAGAAGTAAAGCATAAAAGACTATGCACATAGAGTTTTGAACAGTGTGTATGACAACTGGGAAGAAATAGCCAAGTAATGGGACACTGAAATGGCTGCATAGGGGGGGGGGCTGTATGGGGGGAGTGGGCGGGGCTCTGGGTTTGCACCCCCCTGCAAAAAATCCTGCGGGCTCCCTTGTCTAGATACCATGGCTGGATGTGTATCTGTGTGTCACATAGATATCCAGTTCTGATTAGAGCCTCTGTGTCTTTAGCAAATAATAGTGGGCACAGTTTTAGCTCATGCATGATGTGTATACACACAAGATCAGTGGTGCATGTATAACTGATGTAATACCATTGGTCCACATACCCAATGTACAGTAGTTATGGTGAGTGTAGATCATATTGTGGACATGCCAGTGTCATCCATGACATGGCATGCTAAAACACAACTGCATATTTAAACACTACACATACCCAATATGTGTCATATGACCTAGTCACTCAATAGCATCACAAGACATATATGTGTCAGTTGTGCAAATGGTGATTGGTATGCATATTGTTTACAGGTGCATATGTTTGCACACACACAACATTAAGGTGTATAGCAATGAAAACTATGTGTAGTACTGTGGTTACAATAACTGGATGGGGTTTAGTACCATAAGCCATCATAATGAAGCACCATGTGGTCACTCAAGGCTACAAATGTGTCCCAAACCAGCACCTATCATGCTGTACCGGAACTGCACTACCATGGCTACATTCACCATTTCACAACCAGTTGTTACATGGGTTTGTAAGGAGGCCAATAAGGAGCATTCCCTAACATGAATGTGTTGTGTGTTGCAGAGTGTTTCACTGCCCCATGACAGGCCTCTACCCCTCAGGTATATTATGTGTGCTGTGTGGATGACATTTGGGATACTGGAGTGTGACTTTACAGAGGGTTTGTGAATCCTTCATGTGTAGCATGTTAACATGTTTTGTGTATGACATAGTTGTGTATGTTATGTGCATGTTGTGTATCATCTCTGCCTATCCAATCATCACTACAGTGTAGCCACATTTGTTTGAGATGGTCTGTATATTGCATGTGTTTGAGGCAGCTAATCACATTAGTGAGATGTGCGTGGTCTCACAGCAAACATGCACAGCATGCATTATGGGTAGGTGTGTTACATGTGTACATGGCCTACACCTTAACTATGACATGCACTTTTTATTTGCAATAATAAATGTAGAACACACTCACCAGCATCTGTCCACTGCCTTGCTGTCACACCAGGGGGACCTACATAAATATTAGACAGTTTGTCAGTGGCGACAACTGTGGCATTGCTACTGTGGGTTTGCAATCTTACAGTAGAATAGTTTACATTCACAGGCCTACAGATTATGTTCCAAATGATCAGTATTGCACAACAACAGGCTCCACATCTTCTAACTACACAGTACACATCTCACATATGCATGATCTACCAATAGAGGTAACAGTAGTCTACAGATATGCCATGTTACCTGCATGTTCCTTGTGTTCTTGCTGGGTGGCTCCAACCTCAGTCATGGTAAATGTCTGCTGCTGTTGTTGTTGGGCAGGTTCCACCAGGCTCAGGAGCAGCTCCTCCACTCTTGTGAGGGGGGGATGGATGTTAACCCCACCACCTGTTGCAAGCTGTTGTCTCCGTATATCAGAAGCATGCTGACGGACATGTCTAAGTAGATCTCTGCAGTGGTGGCATACCTGCTCATATGTCCAGTTATGCAGGCCTACCTCGTTTAGCCTCCGGACAACATCTTGCCACATTGCAGTACGCTCCTGCTGGTCTTGGCTGGTTCTGGAGAATAGTAGGCTGTAGTGCTGAATCATACAGCTGGTAAGAATCTCATCTTCAGCACTACTGTAGCTAGGATTTCTACTGTGTGCCACGATCCCTGGAAGACATGAAGAAAAGATATGTATGAGCAAGTCATATGGCACATTTAACATTATACAGTACATATATCACTGAACTGCCATATATAGCAACCTATTAGCTGACTGAGATTAAACACTTTCACTACCACTTATCAGTGCTCACCCCACAACTGCTTGAAAGTGCCTGGCATGCTCTATATAATAAACTATGTTCTGCACAGCAACAAAATAAAATCACTATATAAGACTATACAAGAGTACCTGGCACACTGTATGCAACACAATGCACCACCTAGCCACAGCAGATATAGATCAAGCCAATGCATAAAGAAATATTTTATCCATCACAATATTTATAAGGTCCAGTTACTGTATTACCATTATACCACACAACTTGTTGATGGCAAACCCATGGCCAAAATATGTGCACAATTGTGAATATAGGTGCCATACTGCTGTAGTAAACTATAAATGTTGCTAGATACGCAGTTATATGTTGTAATACACATATGACAGAGGACATGTTACAGGCATACCCACACACACATCAGACATAATTACAAGGCACAAAGGTTTGGCAACCCAGATAAGCTTTATGTGTGTACCATACAGCACTGTGTGTCAGTACTTACAAAACCTTAAGCTTGAAGAATGTAATCTGTGATGACTACAGGGACCACACAAAATAGTGGTTTCAAGCAATGTGGACATACACCATACTTTGCTGTTTAGGCCCAGAGCTTCAAGTAGTACTACAGTTCATACAGGATTTGGATTCAACATCAGTACCAATCAATAAGCATACATGTAGTGCTTTAGCCTCCAATGACACACCCCAGTTAACACCAAGGGACTACATCAGACTGTATGCCATAGTGCTTTATCTGCCTAGCAACAGCATACACAGCTTTTGCTGGGATCAAAGCAAGGACCCATAATACCATGACAGAAACAGTTTCCCACTAAGCTATCCCACAAATACACATCCTTGACATATTCACCAACACATCGACCATCACACTCAGTCAACTTTACATAGAATCTATTGCAACAAGTAGATGTGGGTGTGTATGAGTATATATCAGTGTGTGTGTGTGTGTGTGTGTGTGTGTGTGTGTGTGTGTGTGTGTGTGTGTGTGTGTGTATATATATATATATATATATATATATATATATATATATATATATACATACATATCCACATCCATTGGTGTACATATACATATACATATAGGCACATATACAGTCCACCTTTCATGGTGGGAATATCAATTATACAAAGGATGTGAGGTGTACAGTAATGTAATAACATCGCACAGTCTTGTGAGAAATGCAATGAAAGTGTTCACAGCCCAGGTAGCTTTAGCAGGCCTCACTGGCTGCAACATTGCAAACTGAACAAAACACCCACAGTGTTTAACCATCACATGTCATATACCAGCACTGTATGCTGTCTTGTTTGTCACACACTAAAACCTACACACAAATATGCACATAGCAACCTTCACCAACATATATATGTCCACCCTTCACAAACAGTTGCAATATGTCCCTTGCTCTATGCACATATACAGATGTTAATATATATGACATATATATATATATATCTCCGTATGTGTGTGCCATACACACACAAGGTCCACACTGTTGTAAGTCCATGGACCTCACAGCTGAACTGTTAGGACTTGCTGCAACATGAACAGGTGTCACATGTGAACACACAGTAACATTAGAGGGGGTATATATAGCTCCAAATGCTAGATTAGCATACTAGCCTGGTACAGCAGTTGCCAATGCTAAGCTACACTTTAATATGACTATCATGCATGTGTTACTCTGTCACACCCATGTTTATATAAATGTTTGGGCTAATCCCCCAAACAGCCATTGGCCACTCTACTGTACAGAACACAGATAACATGGATCAGATGTTTGACATTTAATGCTGAGCTATACATTTCACAGTTATGTCCCACTGCCCACAGGTACACACTGAATTGTCCATGGCAGTAGTTAAGCAAGACATCTGTGCATAGATACGTACTGCTGCCACATATGAATGGTTCACATTATGTAGAGTACTCTTCAAAAACATCTACTACATGCCAGTAAATATATATCTGTTACATACCTTTCCTTTGTATGAGTTGGTATTACTTCTTTTTCTATTTGCGTTTCACTGTCTGTCTCTCTCTCTCTCTCTCTCTGTCAGTCTCTGTAATAGAGTGATTGAGTTTGTTGGCAGCCTGCTTTTATAGGTATTTGCACATGTGCATGTGATGGCCTCTGCACCAATTGGTGGCCACCATTTGCTAATTGTATGCAGCCTGCTGTGTGGTAATTGCAGTAATCACTGTCATAGCAACCTGATGCTATAAATTGCTAACTCAGGTAGGCGTGGCCCTTTCAGCTTTCCAAGATGGGGATCATGCTTGTTTGCTGTGGACATTGTTGTTTAAGGCAGAAGGTTGGTATAGTTCTTATATCTGAAGCCAGGGGTGTAGCCAGTGATTTAAATGTTGTACTCAGACCTGAATGTTGCTGCTTCCAGTACACACTTGTCAGTGTAGAATTGTACTCACCCCTCAAAATGTTAACCCAAGATACATGGGAGTATGTACTTTCTTTTCTAATTGTACAATTAACTGGCATACAAAAACTAGTTAATGAGATGTATTCCTTTGGTACATGAATTGTTTGTGAACTGCTATACTGTGAATATTAATTTACTCACTTCTGAACAGTTTGTGCTTTTTTAGTGTTGACATTAGCACAGGCTGCTCAAGAAAACTGGACAAATTTCAGTACTGAGTATGCCTACCTACATCCTTGGTAGACCCTGAACACACAGGTATATTCTACATTTGGGTAGGGGTGCAGAAGTACAGAGAGCATTATGTATTATTGTGTGAATTTTATCTTGCTGGACTTAAAGGGTTGCTGTGTACCTGTTAGTTTATCAAGGCAAGTGGTCTGCCTGCGTAGCTCCCAACTGTGGACCTATCCACATGGTAGCCAGAGGTTAGCCTGTTATTCTTTGTCTGTGCACCACACTGGTCTTTTCAGCACTGGAACAATGGCATTGTTACAGTTGGTTGCTACCAGTACATGGCTACATCCTTTGGTATTTCAGTGTTGTACTCCTACATAAGGGTATGCTTCTGGAACTCCTTCCAAAGCTATTTGCACAGTGTGTAACAGCAGAAAAGCTGATATGCCTGTGTGTTTCTACCTCTGCAGGCCTCTCAAACACTCAGGTACATATTTGAACAGACTCAGGGAAAAGTAGGTAAAAGTGAGGTACACCTATAAAATATTAGTGCCATTAAGTTGAGACTTTGAGAGAACCAGAGCATATGGATTAATACACCTTTTCTGAAGTACAAGTAGTGTCTAACTGTTACTTATTGTCATTATTCATTAAGTGTAATTCACCACCTTTCTGTCCAACGTCAGTACTTTTCAGAGGGATTCAGAGGGACACAGCTAAAATTTGTTTCAAAATCAGGAACATCCCTGAAAATTAGGCACAGTTGGGAGGTATGGCCTCTGCCTTAATCAGATATGCCAGTGTTTGTCCTGCTATGATACTGTGTGGGGGTTGTAAAGTGTTGCTGTAACATTATTTCCTGGTAGAATGGCTGCTTCTCTTATCATAGTCATGTAATGCAATTCCACAACAACTGCTGGTAAAGATCCACATGACAAGTTGTGTGTTATGGCATTCCTATTTTTCCTTTACATTCACTCAGTCTGATCCATGATATATTTATTTCAGCAACAACTTGTTGTATATCTACCGTGGCTTAGTGGTACTTCATGCAGTGTAGTGTGTACAAGGTCCTGGGTTTGAGACTGACAATGGTGTTTATTTTGCTGCTGAGCAGAACAAGGGCCCTCACATACAGAGTGACTAAAGCACTTTTAAGCAGTTGTAAGCAGGTTTGCGTGGGTTTGCACGATACTTAGCAATGCTTAGCTAAGTGCAAACAATTGCACATTCGCACAAACCCGCTAACTACTGCTTAAAAGTGCTTACTCCTGCTAACCCCCCACGCTCATTTCTTTGAAAGAAAAGAAAATGGGGAGATAGGAAAGTGGTGAATAAGGGGCACAAAGAGGGAAAGACAGTAGGGAAAACAGCTCGGGATGTGCAGGATGGATGTAGGGAAGGTCCATAGCTGCCAATTTCTTTAACAGCAACAGCTGTGCATATACAATAAATTTGGAGGGAAATATGAAACCTTCCACCCCTGAGAGAGGGGTGAGGACAACAAAGTATGTTGTACTGCCAATTAAATTACATTTTATGTGCCCAGCGGACATGTGTGCAAAATGGGCAGCTATGTATGGGGCATATTATTTTTTTGGGAGCAGATTGCATTTTTTTTTCAGGTGAGAGTGAAATGTGGGGTAGAGGAAGTAGGTATATTTGGGGAGGTAGGTTGGTGAGGTAAACAGACAAGACAAACAAGATGCATACAGGGGTGGAATATGACACGTGGTGGGTGAACACCATTGACGGGGAAGGATGTTTTGAAATCGCAAGCCCATGAGCCCACAGATGGCAACAGTGGAACTGAGATCCCCACCCATGGGCAGTCACCACTGCACCTTCACAGCCCATAGGGTAGCTGTGCTGGGGGCTATGTAGGAGGAGCAGGCTCACCCATGAGTTGCACCACTCGTGCCTCAAGCTGGTGTAGAGGATCAGCGACAGAACGCTTGATCTCTCTACGCACCACAGCCCGGACTGTTTGGAGGGTGATAGTTGCCCACACTTGCATGGGGAGGATGAGCCTCATCCCCTGCAGTGCTTCCACCCGAAGGTGGCACAGGGCCAATGGAGGAGGAGGCCCCAGGCTGGGCACCGGACCTGCTGGTGCCAGGTACCATCGCCAGCTGAGGTGGGACAGGTGGGTCCATTGGGACTGGCCTTCCCATACGTTCTATGTTTTGGAGGATTTAATGAAAATATGGGTTAGTAACAGTCAACAGCATTCCCAATTAGTTATAACAGCATGCAGAAGTATTCCCATTAACCCAACACACCAGAGTTCCAACAGTTGAACAGCAAGCATAACACATGCATATATAGAACAACAGTGGACATTACAACAGCATGGAGGTTTAATTTATGGCAACAGGCCATCAATATTGTGGTATTTGAACAGGGAACATGCATCGACATAAATGCAGATATTTATAAACCAATAGGACATATGTCCCAACAAATGTTTTGAGATTAGACATACCCATTGAGGTGTGGAATTGCATTTTTTATGCACATACAGTAGGGTGGGAAAAGATAGCTCCATTAACAACTTATATATCCTTCTAGTTTACACTACATTTCTATTAACTTCAGTTATATGTCCCCTACATGTATTATTACACTACACAATTGTCCTTAAATTGTGAAATGGGTTTTGCTAGATCTTTATATACATGAGCTGTATCTGACATACAAACTGTCCGGGATGCAGAAGTTACTGCTACATATTTTGTGAGTTGCTCAGACACACTACTGCTGAGATGGTACACTGACAGCTCTACTTTCCTATAATTATCTAGATCTGTTCAGGTGAAATTATCAGTTATATATTAACAGCTCCCTACATTTCTGGCAGCACACTGACATTTCTGGGGAACACAATACCAAGCTTCGCATGTGCCAGATTAACCTGTACATGCTGGACATGAACCAACAGTTGAGGACCATAAATATGCTTAAAAGCTACTGGCACTCTCTTCATCCACTTTATATGGGCCTACCCAAGTGTGGGTTAACAGCGCTTAATACAACACTACTATTTCTATAATGCAAGAGTACAACAACATATCAAAGAAAATAACACAGACACACTCCAGGAATTATACCTTTATTAAAGACTTAAAACACTTTTCTAAAGGCTCTCTCATTTATTTTATATAACAGTACATGCAGAATAATTATTATACCTTTATTTATTGGGTTAAAACACTTTTTTTCAGGCTCTCTCATTTATTTTATATAACAGTACATGCAGAATAATTACTAACCTGCCTAGTGGTGCAGCTGTAGCAGCCTATCTGCATAGGCTTGCTGGTTCACAGCGCGGACACCTGCAGCTGTGAAGCAAATGAAGTGATATTGAGACATACCTATCCATAGTATAGACTAGAATAGCAATTCTTACATACTTAATTCCATGGCTTCTTACTCAGTAGTGGGGCATTTTCCATCCCACAGGCCTCCTGGATCCACTGGTCCAGTTGATCCTCCTTGCATCTCTTCAGGTCTGCGTGGTGGTGTCTGACCTGCTCACCAGTCCGAGGGACACCCGTGGCACTGGTGAGTTCATGAGCTTATATGGTTCCAGGCTTCCGCTTTGTATTGGGTGCCCTGGTACTGGCCCCGCAGGAGTTTATCCTCATGATTATGGACAAGGAGCCAAACCATTACTTTTGACTCCTCAATGCCCCAATGTTGTGCTTGAAATTGAGAGCCCTCTCCAGCACCGGCCATGCTGCCTGCAGATGGGAGCTACAACCAGTTATGGCAAGTATTCCTGCCTTCTTCTTCTTCTTCTTTCGGCTTTTTCCCGGTTAGGGGTCGCCACAGCGGATCACCTTGTCCGCACATTGAATGGCAGTGGAGTTTTACAGTGTCGAGTTGCCAGCCCGGTGCCCAACCTTCCACAGAAGGCACACTCACACGCACACCTAGGGCCAATTTAGAGTGTCCAATCCACCTGCAGCATGTCTTTGGGATGTGGGAGGAAACCGGAGCACCAGGAGGAAACCCACGCGACCACAGGGAGGACATGCAGACTCCGCACAGAAGGCACCCCAGCCAAGGATCGAACCGGAGAACCTCTTGCTGTGAGGCGGCAATGCTAACCACTGCACCACCGTGGCCGCCCGGCAAGTATTCCTGCCTATGGAGCTTAAATATGCCTCATTTCCCGCACTTCTTTGTGACTGGCCAGTTTTGAAAAACTCAGCTGAAGGCACACCTGCTTAGCAATGGGTAAACTTCCATTGATATGTATGTGTGTGTTGAAAGTGCATGGTTTTGAAATGCTGTCATGGCTTAGTGGTTCATTACTGTGATTATGGTGCACAGTATCCCGGGTTCGAGCCCTGTCATTGCTTTTTATTTTACTACTGGCCAGACTGGCTAAGAGGTGTGGCTGTGTTTAGCCAACTTTGCTCAACTTTGCACGACGTTGTTCTACATTGCTCGACGTTGCCCAATGTTGTGCTGGTTAGCGTGGAGCGCAACTCTGCACAAACATGCTCTGTTTGCGCTAGTTGGCGCGATGCGCAGCTATGCACAAAGCCATTGCACTAGTTAACGCACTGCTCATTACATTTAAATATGCTTAATACTGGTAAACTCTGCCTAGCAGTGCTTCACATTGCTTAAGATACATTACTTATGCATCCATCAGTATGCATAACCATTTCACCTTCATATATATATATATAAAATTTGTTCACTACTACATAGACCATTTTAATGCTTTTTACAAAAATTTAAATGCTAAATGTCAGGAATTATTTTTATATACAGATTTCCAAAAGAAAATAGAAGGGGGAGTGGTGGGACTTGAACCGGAAGTGCCTCCTCTTTGGGCGAAGGCTCTACCACTACGCTATCGCTGTTTTGCTTAATTTGCATATAATTTTCTTATTATCCTCTTCGGTGTCTAAACTGCTAACTGTAGCTAAGCAATGGGCTAACCCATGCAAACACTCGCAAATTCGGGCAGCTATATCAGAAATAATAAAAAAAAAAATTTTTTTACATTTTATAATTGTACAGGGGTTTAGAATGTGGGGGAGTGTAGTGTTGGGTATGTACACATTTGAGCAGACTCACTCATGTAAGTAGACATTTCCCAGACTTGCAGGGGTGTGGATTTTTGGACTGCTCGGCAGTCCGACACGCTCCCTGCACTCGTGCATGCTCCGTCTTAGCCTTAGAGTTGAGGCAGCGCACACTCATTAATATGCATGGTGCGCTGCCATCTTACTCTTAGACTGGCTCTTCAGTGTAAGACTAATCTAGTCTTACACGGAGGATTAGTGAATCCTGGGGATAGAAAAGTTTGATTGCCAAAGAAACCAAAAATTATTAGCATCTGACAGTACCTATAAATAATCCGAAGGAACACAAATGGAAGTCGCCACTCAGTCACCATAAGATAATACCATCAGCAACCCAAGCTGTAAAAATTCCACTGCGAAAAAACTAACCAAAAAAGGGCAGAAGTCACTCTATTCCAAAGTTCAGGGACTATTCAAATAGAAAATCCAATGGACGACCTTAGTTGCTGCCGCTGGTTCCGTTGTCTCCTCGGGAATTTGCTCCTGAACTGAGCCCAAAGATGGAACTGTGTCTTCCAACCTTCAGTCAGGTCAACGTTCGTCACTACCTTTTAAACACATACTCAAGTGCTTTGTAAAGTCTGTTGTCCATATGTGCACACTATTTTTTGTTGTTCAAGTCTTGTGTTAGAGATCAGACCATTTTGCATCCACAAATGTAGTTTATCACCGTAAATGTTCAACACTGTCTCAGCTGACAGAAATTCAGACTTTATTATTCCAAATTGCAGGCATATAAAGAAGCAAGCTGGTTTATTACATAGACAGTATAGCAAATGTCTGTTCACCTTTGAATCAAGTACTCTCCTTTCTAACTTTGTAATCTTACATACTGTACCATGTTTTATTACTCTTTAACAATTATAACTTCACTTGGCAGCTTTTCTCCCCGGGTCTCCACTGAAAACAGGCTACTATCCCAGTCGAACATTACTCAGTTATCAAATGTAAATGAATACATAACTAAATAAAATTGATTTGCACCCTTCACCCTCCCTAATTAAGAGGACAAGTATTTTTAATCTACCCCATGAACAACACAATTTTTGCTTTCGAAAAGTGTTGCACTAGAGGACTTTTATAATTTAAAGAAATCAGATAAAGGTCTAAACAATAACCTGAATAAAAGTGAGCTTAAAATTGTGAACATCTTCACCTCTAGTGACCTGGTTAGAGTCATGAAACCAGATGAGGGAGGGGCAGTGGTATTAGTGGATAAAATCGGTTATATAAGTAAGATTTCCACTATGCTACAAGACAATACTAAGTATATTATTGTCTCTAAGAAAGAAATCAGTGTAGCATATAGGAAGATAAACAATCTTATAAAAATATGTCTACATGTCTATCACATGGAATTATAACTAGTGAAACTTACAATTTTCTCATACAGAAAAAAACACTTATCCCAGCAGTTTTTGGAATACCAAAGGTCCATAAAAACTTTAGAGCCCCCCCCCCACCAATATGCTTATAGTTTCAGCACAAGTATCATAGACATCCCTCGGCTGTTTTGTAGACAGGACTCTGAAAAGCATTCTCTGCAGTAAAAAAACACAGTTTAAAGGATTCGTGGGACTTTTCAACAATAATTAACCAGAACTTATTTGCACAAGAAGTTAAGTTTTTGACAGTAGACGTTATTGATTTATTTACTTGTATTTCACACCACACAGGTTCATAGGTGTGTGCTAGGCTAATGGCCCTGGATCCTTTACAAGCCTATCCATAGAAGAGCCCTGGCATCGTGCCGCCCGACATTAGCTCCCAGTGCCTCCATCAAGTAGAGCCACTGGAGTGCTCCCCGGGGTGAACTTTCTATTTCCCATCCACTCATCAAGATTTCTCTTGAAGAGGACCAGTGAGGTGTTCTGCTTGATATGTATGGAAAGTCTATTCCAGAGCATGAGCAGTCTCTGGGTTATGAACCTGTCCCTCCAGCACGTTCTGTTGATTGTGGTAATGAGGTTGAGTTCTCTGGAGCATGTGGTGTGGAGGGATTGGGATTTCTTTAGATGTAGCATTTCTAACGGGCTGGGTCAGACATGGCTTTGTAAGTCAAGCAGAGATCGCCTCATAGTAGAGGATATAAGACAGAGTGTAGTCTGTCCATATAGGACATGTGTTTAAGGCCTAGGATCCTCTTTGTGAGGTACTTTTGTGGCCTTTCCAGCTGTTGCATGTGTCTAGTGAGGTACATGCCAAATGGGGCATTATACTTGATGACTGGCCTAATGAGAGAAAAGTAGAGAGAGATGATGACCTCTTTCTTCGTGGATGCAAAACCCTTGGTAATGTGATTTGCCACATAGAAGGACTTTCTGATCAGAGTGGCAATGTGGTGGTCAAAGGAGAGGTTGCTATCAATCTGTGTTCCCAGATCTCTTATAACGCCTTCAGTGTTCAGTGGGCTCCCACTGATGTGGTAATTAGTGGGAACTGAGTATTTCCCAAAGGTGATGACGATGCTGGCCTGGAATTTTACCATCTAGCCCTATTAGAATTCACAGATCTAGACAGTCATACAATAAGATTGTTAATGGATTTAATGGAACTCATTCTTTGTAATAATTTTATGTTTTTGATGGAGAGTACGTCAAACAATTTCAAGGTGTGGCTATGGGTGCAGGATGCACTCCCTTATACACAAACCTAGTTATGTACATATGAGAACACAGATTTATTTTGAATTTCACATTTTCAAATTACTGGACTGTATACTTAAGGTACCTTGATGATTTATTTTTCTTCTGGACATGATCGGATGAGATTGTTATTCATTTTTTGTCATTTTTGAACGACAGTACTATATTTTTAAAATTCATACAGCAGTTAGATCATGGCAAGGTTAATTACTTGAATGTTACAATATTTAAAAACACTGAGTTAAAAAGACATGAGTCAACTGTTTTTAGGACAGAAACATTCTCCAACACCTTTTAACATCTATCACAAACATTCGAGTAAAAGAAGTTTTATTGAAGGACAGCTAGTTATAATGTGTTCGATCCTTGATTATTTTCTAGCAGAGAGTAAACAAATGACTGGGATGTTTTTAGAACATGATTTTACTATATTATTTGTTCATACTATAGTTCAGGAAATCACACAACACTGGGGTTACAGATATTTACCATTATTAGGAGTAAACCCAGATGACTTAAGTACACCTTCAAGAATTGATCAGAGAGAGAACTATTATACATATTTAATTATTAAATTTGGAACCTGAACAAATGAAATTAACTGTATAGTCTAAAACCACTGGAATATTTTTAAAACCAAACCTGGTTTATTAAACTTCTTAGGAGATAAGCCATCCTTTGTTTATGAAAATGTTGAAGTTTATTTTAGAAAGACTCTTACCTCACACTTTCCATAGAGAGAAGCAAAGCCCCTGTATTTGTGGATCATGTAACCAATGTACATATATTCTCAACGAGAATGTTTTAAACCTTTTAGTTAGAGGCAACTGTCACACTAAAAGTGTGATATAGATTGCATTATGTTCTGGGTGTAATGCATTCTATGTAGGAAAAAACAAGCATGCTTTACCAAAGCACATATATGAACACAATTACAATAATTAAAAAAACAATTTGAACAGTTCCTTATTCAAACATACTTTATGATGTATTTTATTTAGTAAATTCTGATTTAGAATTTCAAAACAGTTAATCTCTAATGAACATGGTGGGGATTGGCAAATATGACTAGAATGAAGTGAATTCTGGTGGCAATTAAAACTTGCTAGTCCAAATACCCAGGTCTCAATGAACACATTTCACTCACTCTTGTCTTAAAATGAGCACTTTGAAATTATAAATTGTGTGGTCCCAATTCATCGTTACATTTTGATTTTTAACAAATATACTATCTGTTAATGAAACTGATTTTATTAAGTATTTTTATACATGTACTGTACATTTGTTTGATTTTATACACATGCTTTTTTAAGATCCCATGTATAAAAAAACAGCCTGAGTTGATCACTTATATATATAAAAAAGTTTGTTTCTTTAAGATTTCAAAGTTTGAGTCACGTGACCAAAATATCTTGGCTATTTAAATGGATTAATTAATGAACTAATGAAGTCCTAAAGATATTACAGGACGAAAGTGCTCAACCTATCATATTCTTATAAGTTTCAATTAAATTTTCTTCTGATTTTTACTTTCAAGTCCATTTTGAGTGGTCTGTTCATTGCTATTGGATTTAGGTCTGCACACTATGTGAGCTTGTTTGTGCTGGTTACTGGTTGTTAGAAACGCATTAGCCACAATGATGAAAGACCTCATTATCAGCTAATTTGCATGTCTTTGAAGCACAGTTAACTACTGCCAGTGTAGATTAGCACTTCCTGTGAAAGGTAGCAGTAGTGTCAGTGGCCACATCTTCTTAGCACAGAAGCACATTCATTCTCCCACACACACAGTACAGATGCTCACACACACACACACACACACACACACACACACACACACACACACACACACACACACACACACACACACACACACAATGCACATGCTCACACAAATACACATGCTCCCACACACACACACACACACACACACACACACACACACACACACACACACACACACACACACACACACACACAATATACAGGCTTCCATGCAATACTTAAGCTCACACACACACACCATAACCCATACCTCCCCTTGTGTTGTCAGAACTTCCCTTTTTTCTAATTTCTGCAAATCTTTTGGGTTTCTAATACCATGACAGGAATGAACCCCATTCCTAAGTTAAAGTATAATTAAAGTTCATGAAACTAGTATTGTTTCAGTCTTTGATGTCAGCCAGAAGTGCTCTTCGCAGCACCCACAATGTGCCCAGTAATGATTGCTTCTGGATGGAGTTACATGTACTGGTAACATATCTAAATATGATTGTGGATTATTTTTTATAAGACCCATTGCTCCTATGGTTACCTATTGTATTCTCAAAAGCCAACAATGTCGAATCTGACATTGTCGACATGAGAATAGCGAAAGTGCAGAACGTTGAACGTGTAAAAGGAAATCTCCGTAAGGGGAGATTTCAATTTACTTCAATGTAGTGCGGTCTCAGAGTTGGTATATTTAAGTAGCGGGGGGTGTGGAGGGTGCAGGGGGGCTTTCCCCCTGCCTACACCCTTTAGATTTTCTTTTTTTTTAATTTATTTTTTCTGAACATTCGAAATTTTAATGGTTCTATCATTAAAGGTCGTCCTTTAGTGATTCGAACCATTAAACTTTCGATGTTCTACTATAGACCCTGCTCCTACTACTATTGGAACTGTCTGGGTATCTTTCTTCCACATTGATCTCATTTCTGCCTGCAAATCCTGATATTTTATGACTTTATATCTTCTGTACGCAAGACACTGTAGTCACTGGGTGTGGTGATTTCAATGATCAATGCTACTTTTATCTTCTTTTCATGGACCACCATACCTGGTTTTCTCGCATCTATCTTTTGAACTGTAGGTAGTGGGTAATCCCATGTGATGTAGACTTCATCATTTTCTGTGATGTTTTGTGGCTCATGTTTCCAGTGTTTTTCAGACACTTCAGTGTTATAATGTTCGCACAATCCCCAGTGCAACAGTCTTGCCACATTATTATGCCTTTCAGTATACAGTCCTTCTGCCATTAGTATGTCACAACCAGCAATGAGGTGTGTGACTTTTTCCAATTCTGTTTTACAAAACCTACATTTGTCTGTTTCTCCCACATGTTCAAGGGACATTGTAAACCAATGTGTATGTAGTCATTTATCTTGGGCCACCAATATTAACCTTTCATCTTTTGTGTTGAATTCGCCTCTCTTTAACCATTCCTGCATTCGATTCTGATCAACACGGGGTTCTTCCAGGAGTTTTCTATACTTGCAACTATATTTATGCATTTTCCACATTTCTTGCCTTCTCATTTGATCCTTCACATTATATTCTTTCTTTTGTTTTTTGGCACATTCAGTTGCTGCCTGATTTTTATCTACTTCTGTCTTTTTTTTTTAACTTCTGCAAATCTTTTGGGTTTCTAATACCATGACAGGAATGAACCCCATTCCTAAGTCAAAGTATAATTAAAGTTTTTTTATCTACTTTTATCTAATTCTCACTTGACGCCAATATGCTTCTGCTAGACTAAGCAGGGAAGTCATCTTAGATTTATTCTCCTCATATTTCAAAACTTTCACAACATTTGGATCTTGTGAGGTCAGCATATATATGTCCAGTCCCATGATTCCAGATTTATACATGTAATCAATTTCAAGGAGGCCTATACCCCCTTTGGAACCGGAAATATATAATCTTGGTATGCACTTATTTTTATAAATCATTTAATGAGCATGAAGCATCCTTTTTGTTTTCCTGTCTAATCTATCCAACACATTTTGGGGCCAGTCAGTCACTCCAAAACTTTTAGTTAGAACAAGAACAGTAAACTGGCTTATAGCTTGAATTTTCTTTCTAGATGTTAATGTTGTTTTCAGGATTAATTTAAGTCTTCTAAAATATTTCTTACCGAGTTTTATTCTCATTTCTTAATGTTTTATTGTTGATCCTTCATCATTTCCCAAATATTTATACACTTCTCTTGCTCAAGTTCTTTTATATCACATTCTTGTCCCAAACTGATGTTTTCTTGGTGCTGTAGCTTTCCTGCTTTAAAGGTTGCTTTTGCACATTTATCAAGACCAAATGACATTTTTATATCATCAGAAAAAGTTTTGACCACTTGCAGTTGTGCTTTCCGTTCCTCATCTGATGAGCTGTAGAGTTTTAAATCATCAGCAAAGAGAAGATAAGAAGTCTTTACACTTTTCTAGGAGACAAATTATAGCCATGGTCTAATCTGCAGACAGCTTAGTGGGTTAAAGGCAAGACAGGATAGCAGCGGTGACAGAGAGTCACCTGGAATGTCCCTCTTTGGATTTTTATCCCTGGAATAATAATTTGTCCTTTATCATGGTTTAATTGTAAAGTGCCCTGCCATAGTTTCATAGTAACTGTGATGCAATCAATCAGTATAGTATGTATTTTATACATTTTTAAGCACTCTTTTATCCATGAATGCGGGATACTATCAAATGCTTTTTTGTAGTCAATCCATGCCATACTTAGATTCTTCCCCTTTTTACAGTTCTCCACTATGACTTTATTTAGCAACAAATGATCTATGCGACTTTCTTTTATTGCCCTTTTGTTCTATTGTCATAATTGAGTTTTCTTCTAAATGACTATAAACTCTGTCGGTATCAATCCCAGTGTATAGTTTATATGTCACTGGAAGCCACGTTATTGATCTATAATTTTAGGGTAAATTGCAGGTTTACTCTTAAGTAGGAGCATTGCGTTTCCTGTTGTTAAGCAGGTTGGTGTCTGTTTGAGGTGCGCATATAAATAGTTCTTACTCATGGCTAAATCTTCATGCAGCTATGTTAATACTTTTAACCAGAAGTTAGGTACTGCATCTGGGCCTGGGATTTTTCAATTAGAGACTTTTCTTAAATTAGTTTCAGACTCTCTAGCAGTTACTTCATCCCATTTTATATCCTGTACTTTTCAACTTCTTATTCTTTCTTTCTTTTACTTCTTCTGTCCATTTAGCATTTTTATACAAACTGGTAACACTAAAACCAAAGTAAACTAAATGGCTTCAGTGGTAGGGAGATGTAAAAAATAAAAACCGATCCAATACAATAAATAATTTAGTAATTTATTACCACAGCATTAAAGAAAAAATAAAGAAAATAAATATATATAGTAATGAACAAAGATCCAAGCGCTTTCGTCTCCTACATAGGAGACTTTTTCAAGAACAGAGCATGCCCGTAAACTGAATTAATTTATAACATCCTGGAATGAGCATTTGAAACAATGCACCAACCATTTTCTTTACCACACTGAATGATTCATGTGGTGTGGAATACATTATTTAAAAGTGTATTTTAATCGGACTGACTGTTCATACGGCAAGACAATCTCTTACAGTATAATATATATAAAAGTGTGTGTAATGCAACAAGATATTAACAATCTAAAGTTACACAAACGTGTTAAGTATTATACATGTGCATGTATGCACAAATGTATACACACACATGTCCCTGTGTAATCATTTGTATAAGTGAGTGAGTGAGTAAACACATAAATGAATGAGTAAGTATATACACCCACATATATAAATCTGATCAGGGTCAGAATAACATTTATAATTTTTGTTATGTTCCACAGGATCTTCATAGATACTTCTTCAAAATATATCTATTTCTTCTTTTTTGGGTGGTCTTTCAATTCCTTTTGCCTTGTTTCCCAATTCTCTATAGAACTTTTTTAGGTCGTCAATAACTTGCTTATTTTGTACTTTTCCTTTATATTCCTTTATATTTATCTTCATATCTTCTAAGTTTTTCTGCCTGTGCTGAGATTTTTAGTTTGTTATTTGCGATAGTGCATGATAGATCCTGATCTGTTTTAATAGTGCACATTGTTTTTTTCACATCTATCTTTCTGAGTATTTTTGTTGATCTGTTCCCTCTTCTATATTCTTCTAACAGTGGCACGTCTTGTCTTAATTGCTTTATAGTTTTCTCTATTCGATACTTCCATGATGGTATTTGATTTCTCCCCTTCCTTTGCCTCACTACCCTGTGCTCTTGTGGTAGAACGTTATCTGTTATTAGTTTAGCTGCAAAGTAATATATTCTGTTTACTTCTGTTATATTGCATGGATCTCTAAGGACAGCCCTAATTACTATGTTCATTTACTTTATCAAACTTCTGACATTTTGGGTTTTATTGACCTACTGCAGTCTATTTCTGTCATTGAGCTTAATATATCTATGTCTTTAAATCAAGCAACTCCTCTTAGCTCATTTTCTTCTAAACTGAGGGCACGTTTTTTATTCTCCATTTCCTGCAGGAATTCTAGAGAAAGTTCTATAACATCTTTCTGTGGCACATTCTCTTCAATTTCATCCTGTGTCATCTGTTGCTCTGTCATATGGGAACTCACTGGCCTATCACTCCTCAGTATTGACTGTCAGAGTTGCCACAGTTTCCAGTTCCTTCCCTTGTCGTCCAAATTCAAGTGGATGTTTATAATGGTTTCCTGTGGAAGGCTCCAAAATATCTTCATATGGCAACTGAACTATTGCTTCCAGTTCCACTGGTACGTCCTTAATTTGGATGTTCTTTGCTCTATCCTGCTGTGGTGCTTTCTGAGTTAGATTTTCTACACTGAATCCTTCATTTTGCAGGTACTCCATAATCTCAGTTTCTATTTCTTTAACTTTTCCATTACTAATCTTTTTTTCTACTTTTCCTCTTTGTTTTCTTATTTTTTGTATTGTAAAGTTTTCCATGTCCGGATTCCTTTGCCTGTATTTCTCTTCAAATATCTTTGGTGCTGCTCTTTTTGTACTGATTAGTTTTGCTTCCTCCTTTGTATAGATATTACACCATATTAAATCTCTTTTTCTTTCTCATGTCCATATTTCTTCTTCGGATGTCTCCTGATCTTCCTGTTTCTCCTTACTTGAGGACTCGTTCCATCATGCTGTGATGTAACCTGTGTTAGACCTTCTATACCAAATCCTTCACGTCACAGGCACTCCATAACTTCAACTTCTTCTTTTTTAACATCTACTTTACTAATCTTCTTTTCTACATTGCCTCTTTGTGATATTATTTTTTATTGCCAAATTTTCCATATCTGGATGCCTTTGCCTATATTTCTCTTCAAATATCTTTGTGGCTGCCTCTTTTTGTATTGATTAATTTGGCTTTCAACTTTGCATAAATATTGTGCCTTATCAAATCTCTCTTTCTTTCCCATGTCCATATTTCTTTTTTATACTTTTCAAAAATCTCTAGGTTTTGTTGTTTATATTTTAACTCTTCCTTAGATGCTTCTTTTTCCAAACAGACCAAAGTTTCTTGGTCTATATAATGTTTTTCACAAATCTGTTGTATTAATGAACACACATTTTTATTTGAAGCTTCTGACAGTTTTTTCTTGTGGAAGTATTTTTCTTTCCTGTAATTTCTCTCTTAATCTTTTTGTATATCTTGTGTCTGGAAATTCTGGGCTTTTTGCATAATAGTAACAATGCATAATTTCTTTCTTATCATCAATAGTCCATTCTACAGTCTCTATGGCTCTTCTTTGGCCTATCAGTTTTTGTGATTTTTGTGGACTGTTACTTCTTTCTACAACAGGGGGGCCATCTTTCTCCTGGGCCTGGCCTGGCCCCATTGTAGGAATGTTTCTGTAGTTTGGGGATTCTACACTGTCATTTTTTTCCAGTCCCGGCACCAGTGTGCCTACCAAGATCAGGCACTTTTTTTATCCTGTGTCTTGTGCACCCAGCTATCTTTTTTAATTTTTGACCTACTTCTGTCCATGATGTAGGCTATATAAATACACTCTATATATCAGTGTCATCTTGGTGAGATTTTGTGAAAAACAGGGTCCACCTCATGAAGGTACTCACCAAGACTTGAGGATGAATTCAGTTTCAGCAAAGCTACTCTCCTTTGCTTGCTGACGTATCATCTCTCCATTCGGACCGTACAGAACTTCCCCAGTACCTCCTTTTTCATGAACTTATAAATCACAGATGAATTGATTTAGTCATTAATGCCATACATTAGTGTTTCACACTTTGTATTCTTCAGGTAATACATGGTTGCGCAAATGCTGTTAGACTAGCCACTTTCAAAGTGATTATGAGACTTTATTAAAATCCATTCCTGATTTTGCCCTGTCTTGCGCTATGTGCTTCAAAGTAATGCCTAGTGTTCCCTGTGCTTCCCACTCTTATGCCACAAACTATTTCAGACTGGAATATTGCCTGAGTTCCTATATATATATATATATATATATATATATATATATATATATATATATAAAACCCTAGCTGCATTAACTTATCAGTGCATTGGGTCAGTGTCCAGGTTTACAGTGGCAAGGTTTCAACTCCCTGTTGTTGCCTTTCTGGCATGATACTTAATACTTAATACTATCCCAGGTGTCTAGTGGTTTCCCACACCACATTTTATTTATTTATTTATTTATTTCATTATTTTATTAAATAAATGCCTTTAAGGCACACTATATACACTATCCCTTGTGTCTACAGTTCTCCTGACCCAAGTTACATGTAAGAGCTGTTAAGGCAAAAACTAAAGACATCTCTCTGATGTCTAGTGTACTGCCCTCATCCATCTTATGACTAAGTGTCTTTAAGGCATGAAATTAATAGTTCACCATAATGGCTAGTGTGTCTCCTACTGATCACCCTATGGTTCAGTGTTGTTAAGGCATGAAATGAGTTCATCTGAGTGGCTAATGTGCCCTTTCCTCATCCCTGCTACAGTTAATTACTGTTAAGGAATGAAATGAGTTCTCCCTTGTGGATAGTGGTTCCCTTCCTGATCCCTGTTGTGGTTAAGTGCTATTAAGGCAGGAAATAAAGAGCTCTGACTGGGGGCTGGGTTTTCATTTTCTAATCTTCATTTTGGTTAAATGTTGTTAAGGTGCAAAGTGAAGAGTTCTCTCTGATGGTCAGTGTTTATCCAGATCCACATATTTACAGTTATAACAGGTGGCTAGTAATTCCCCCCAACCCATTGCTACTGATTTTGGTTGTTAGTACAAGGGAAGTACAACAGCCACCCCAACCCACCCACCCTCAGACACACCCCTGCCCACTCAATCACATTCATGGACACACTCATACATTATTCATACACACACACACACACACACACACACACACACACACACACCTAAACAACTGCCTCACTAACCCCCCTGCTGCTGCTACCTACCAGCCAGACACAAAATCACACTCACACATGCAGCCTCTCACATACATTCACACACACAGTCCTAACACTACCTGACCATTAAAGTCCCCAGCACTTATCTCTACAGTGAAGGTCGAACATGGCCTTTTGGCTGTGTTCATTAATAAAAGCAGCCAGGAGACTGACCATGTTAATTTATGTAGCCAAGAGATTATCTGACTTACCTTATTAGGCTGTTCCACAGGGATAGCCCATGGCTAATTAGCATATGCGTCTTTCTGAACTGCCTCATTAGCATGTACACAGCCAAAAAGACAGCCAACCATGGTGCTGCATGTATTTGTGCAAAAGTAATGCAGTAGGGTTGCCGCTGAATTAGAAAAAGTTACAGCGTGGTGTACAAAATAGCTACCACTTAGTCTCTTATCATTTCAAGCTTATCTAAAAAGTCACCTTCTTTCAAATTCTTGGACTATGATCAAGTAGAAAATATTAATATGTACTAAATGTAATATATTTTATTATGCGCTTAGGGCAATGAAAATATATGATTTAGAAAGGTAGATAAAGGAATACGAATAGTGGTGATGTCAGGGAATGCTATTGTAAAAGAATGAAAACAATGCTATTTAACATAAATGAATATAACAAAGTAGCTGTTTACAACATACAAGGAAGTTACAAAACCCTCAAAATGTTTTAGCAGACGTGTTACTTAATTGTGCCACTGATGCTGATATTTTTATGTTTCTGAATCTTCCAGACCATAGGACTAGAGTGTTATTCAGTATCCCAAAAATGCTCAAAAATAGTGGCTAGCTTCCTTTTACACTGATTGCTTCTGTTCAAGGAAGTATTGCAGAATGTACTTGTATGCTATGTTTTCATTCTTATAATACAGGTTTTATGTTTATTCATTAAATATTGATAGGACTTCCATGAGAAACTACAAAATGTATTATGAACAGAAAATATTTTGCACTACAAATCTTCAGGTAGTAACTCACTTTCACAAACAATTATCTCCATTTTCAAACAATCATCCTTGAAGAAAATATACTTTGAAAACATCTAACTAGGGGCTGGAAGGCTAAGCACAAAGGACGATGTATTCAGACAGGAGCTAAAGTATATTATCCAATTATTCAGACAAAGGAATTACGACAATAGACAGCTATTACTGCAGATAAAATTTTAAATAAATTTTAAATAAATCTAACCAGCAATTACATAAAATTTTGAGCTGAAATGACAGCTGATATAGTGACAAAAGCAATTAATACCAGGGTTTTTATTTTAGCTATATCCATAAACCATCCAGTTATTAGAAATATTTTGGATTCAAAATGGAAAATTTTACTTGGAAATCAAGAGTAGTAGAAATAATAAGATTGAAATAGTATTTTGAATAAGAGATATCAACATTTAAACATACTGCATGGACGAAAGAAAGAAAGAAAGACAGACAACTTCACCTTTCTTCCTACACCTACAACACACATGTCTGATGATACTTTTAAGTATGGGAAATGCAAAGCATATAGGTACATTTTGGAAGGGTGCTTTGAGATCCAAACTATATTAAAATTGCAGTTCCCAGTGGAAACCGTACACAGCTATGAAGATCAGAATGTTGTTGCAAAGGACTGGAAAACATTGTATGCAATTATAACCAGAAATAGCAACAATGCATTAAAAAATCTATTCATTCTTCTAAATATACAAATTTTTATTTTTTTGCATTAGATCATGAACACAAGGATTTGAAAGAAGATTTTTTTTAAGTAAGCTTGAAATGAGACAGACCAAATGACAGCAATTTTTGCAGGATACCAGGCTTGAATAAGACTATTAACATAAAATGTATTTTTAAAAGTTGATAAGTTTTAATGTGTAAATAATTGTTGTGTACTTTATGATGTGTGTCATGTTACTTTATAACATGTGACTTTTTACTATTTAAGTAATGTGTTGAGATTTTTATTTTAGTTTTAATGAAGTCTATCTATTATATGATGAAAATACTCACCAAAATAAAGTATTCCATTGTAGAAAGTTTTTGTTTTGCTTCATTTACACTTTGCCACTTACACTAGGAATGCTTTTGTATGTTGGTTTCAATTACTTCAGCAAGTCCTGGAACATTAAGCAACAATGGAGGTGATAAGCTATCTGGTTTAACATTACATAAAGAACATGACAGCAATGCCATTTTGTAAAATATTAATCAAGCAGGTTTAAGTATCCAGAACTCCATCTTAGCTCTGAATAGGCATGCTGTCAGCACCAGTTTTTTACAATCCCCATTTAAGGCTGCAAATAATGAAGGTGGCACTAGTGAGAACAGTATGATTGCTGATACTGAAGAAAAAGGCACAGATGCTAGTTCATCAAAGCAGATTGTACATCCAAACATTTTAGACACATATTTGCAAAATTCACTTAACCCCTTTCCCCTCACCAAGAATGTTAATAAATAAATAAATAAATAATAAAATAAACAAATAAAAAATAAAAATATAAATGGAAGTAGTATAAACAACTCAGATGTGAGAGAAAATATATAATTACTTGAGAAGTACTTGACAAGTAACTGCATAATTTCAAATCTTTGGTGTATGACAACTTATACTTAGAACAATATGTAAGGTTAAATATAGTTCCTAAGGGGTTCCAAGTTTATAAATTTCCTATTGGAATTATTAGCCAGGAGGCAAACCATAACTGATCTATAAAAAACTTGCAGATGTTTTTAATAGTATAGGTGGTGAATTTTTAAAAGTGTTTAATTAATGTCAGTGATACTTCAATAAATAAGTTGGATACTGAGTTTAAACTATTAGACAATGTCAGAAAAAAATCTTCTGAATTTGAAAACTGTTTGACTATGACAGTCTTTGAACTACACTGGATAGGCAATATCAAACTGTTTATAATAAAAAAAAAAAAAAAAAAAAAAAAGAAGAAGAAAAAACTTACTAGAGACAAGACTGCTTATAGCAATGGAACTGCACCCCCCCCCTCACCTGCACCATAGGTCTTGTATTTAAAGTCAACCAATGGAAATCTAGAATGGAGATAATTAACAGAAATCACTTTTTCTTTTTAAGAGAAGAGGGTTCCGCCAAGTTCTGCCCACACGGCCTTAACCCAGGGAGTCAACAAGACTGATGGAGAAAAACTTTACAGTAGTGCAGGAACCCATACACCAATATGATTAACTATAATACCGGGGACCAGAGTGGCAGGAATACAAGGACAGGGTGAAGTAGGAGAAGCTTCTAAACTTGGATGAGGTATTTATTTGTAATGTGGATGATACTGAGTTCAGTCCTGCACATTAGAATCCTCCACTGAGGTTTTATATATATGCCAAGGAAAAGGGCTAATTCAGTGTAGACATTGGCTAACCTGTGACTGTAGACTAGAAAACTAAATTTAGAATATATACTATATAAAGCTTCTTTAACACAAAACATTTTAGCAAATCCAAGTTCTTATAAGCCTGATTTAATTCTTAACATTGCAGACTTTTATAAGTATATGTGATACAGACCTCAGAAATACTTTAAGCCGGAAACCAGAAAATATTAATTAGAATGCAGATAAATGACTAGCACTTAAAGTTTTTAGAGAAATGAGAAAATTACGATTTATGAAGACAGATAAAGGAGGGGGAAATTATGTTGATGCCAGAAAATGGCTATTGTAAAAGTATGAAAATTAACTATCTAATACAAATGAATACACATTAATACAGAAGAGACAGCATTTTATCAGATACACACAAGTCAGAAAAGAGGGGTACCTACGTATTATCGCAACCACATTTTCAACTGGGCATAATCCGTTATGTTTGGAGGAAAATATGTATGGTAAACTTAAAAGGGGTGTGTAAGTTATTATTTTTTACTGTGCCACATTGTGTGTGAGGCAGGAAGAGGAATAACGGTCCAATTTGGTATTCCGGGGTGCCGTAGGTTTCTGATGGGACTTGATTATAACACAGACGTGCCTGCTGCCTGACACTCGCAGTAATGTAACTTTGGATGATCTGTACTCATGTAACAGTGACTACTTGGCTGATGTAGTGTTTTAAAAGTTACAGTTTTTTAACATTGCAATGACAATGTTATTAAAAGCTTTACCTGTATTTTTCAAGATGTATACAATTGTATTGCAATGTACACCAGTTCAACTTCTCCTTGTACTCTGATTCAGTGAATGTACTCAATTTATGAAATCGCTCTTCTTACCTGTAATCCTGCTTTTACTGCTTCACTTTTCTGCATACCTGTTGTGCTCTAAAAATGTAGGTTACAAGCTGTATAATCCAGCTTTACAAA